>NC_065525.1:42480866-42612262 GCF_006386435.1 Epinephelus moara | reverse complement strand
ACAACCGGAGGTGGAAGGGCGGGACTTCAGCGGGTGGCTCGTTCCGCCCAATGAGAGGCTGATCTATGCAGCGAACTTCCGCCCACTCAGACTACTGCTGTTGTTCACAAACTAAAGACATGAGACATCATTTTAATTTTTACTGAATATTTTAGGGTAAACTTTAAAACTAGATCACTGATTCTGTTGCAATTCTGTCTTCTTATAATAATAAAATGTTTTTTTTCTAATATGTCATATCGTCATGAATATCAGTACTGCAAAAATAAGATAATAATTTAGGGTCATATGGCCCAGCCCTCCCTAATACTCATTTTTACTGAACAGAGCTTGAACGCATCATAATGGAACTCAATGCAGCCACCGACTGCTAACAGCTAAGGTTAACTCGCTCTCCTGCCGACTTTACAGAGGTTTGTTGTTCACAGTGTGGCGTCATCAAGGAAACAACTGAGTCAATCAATTCNGGCAGACTAGGCCTAAGTCAGCCTAACTAGGGGCTGGTACAGGGCAAGCCTGAGCCAGCCCTAACTATAAGCTTTAGTCAGTGCTTCCTCTGATGTGACGACAGTGAGTTTACTGCGTCATTTTGTCCTGAAGGCGTCCCATGCAAGATCTCCGTTTGTCACAGAATTGTGTTCTATTGTCCGCGGGACAACAGGACGATGTTAGTATTGAGCCCTGCGTTTTAGCCTGCACAAAACTAATGTGACACAACAGAGAAACATTGGCCACTGCCATCAGTGAATGTTCTTATTTGCTGATAGGCTGATGGCAGTCAGTGAGGCAAATATCGGCCGACGCTGACGTACGGGCGATAAATCGGTGCATCCCGATGTTACTATGATACTAAAGAGCAAAGCCAGAGCTGGAGCCAGGGAAAGTTTGTGATTTTAACTTAATAAAATGTGTATTATTTAATAATTTATTTGTTATTAATTCCTTTTTCTCAAGTTAGTAATCAATAAAATTACCAATTGTTTCAGCACTAAAAAAACAGCCCTGTGTTCTCCTGAGTCTCTGGGAGCTGTGTCCATGTTTCAGAGCCATAACACCCTCTGAGGTTAAACCAGGAAATAGTTTTATAAACTGTGTGTGTGTGTGTGTGTGTGTGTGTGTGTTCAGGTGGCTGGCTCGCCTCTGGAATGCCGTGGTGGTCCCCCGTGTGGAAGAGGCCATCATCTTACGGGTAACAGCCAGGCACCCCACCACCACCACCTCCTCCTCCTCCTCCTCCTCCTCCTCGCCGTCGTTGTCGCAGCGACCGTCTCCTAGCAACTGTGGGCTGAGTGCCGGGCAGCAGGCTGTGGTGAAAGCCGCCCTCAGCATCCTGGTCAACAAGGCTGTTCTCCAGGGCTGCCCTCTGCCGCGGCACGGTGTGTGTGGGCGTCACAGATGATGAAGAGGCCTCATTCACGTTTCACCAGCTGCAGGAACACAGAGGAGAGATACAAAGACACTGATGTGTGTTTTGTTCCTTTTATTTCCCGCAGAGATCGACAGGTACCTGCTGGAGTTCAGGGGCGGGACCTTCCCCCTGTCAGCCATCGGCTCCTATAAAGGAAGTGGCGGTGGAGGAGGAGGGAGGAAGGGACGGGACAGCGGCAAGTTGAGACGATCCAACACCAGCCCTCGGAAGAAGGGAGGCCCCGCCTTGAGCTGGAGCTCTGGCGGATCCTTCAGAGAGGGTAAGATGGCCGCTCCGCTCTGCCAGCAGTGACACAAGCTGTGTCCCCGTCCATGACGCTCTGACCTTAATGTAAATGGTCGCGTCAAAGGGACAAAGGCTGAATCCAAACGTCCACCCTCTGGACCTGCAGACCTCAGTTATACGTAGTGTGACGTATTTACTGTCATCACGTAAAGTCTGCGAGGGCAGAGACTGCAAGCAGCTGACAGACAGCCCTGGAGACTGTTTTACTCGTTGCCGTGGAAACATTCAACTATCGCTGCTGTCATATTCATATATGTGTCATATAAGTTGATGAACAGTGCTGAACTCATCTGTTCCTGCAGTTAACAAGATATAAATCACATGTTGAACGTTTTGTTGTGGCTAAACAAATATGTATTAATACATGTCTATATAACTATATTATATTATATAATATATTGAGTGTTACTCACATTAGAAACCTTTTTGTTTTTCGGCCAATTTTTTTAGCCTATTTCAGTGCGCTGCAATAATAGAATGTATTTTCAGTCCCTCTACAGCCTGTACTTAAACATATCTCTGTATCATGATGTGGTTGAATATTATTTCTAGCCTACACACTTCAAGTAACATTTTATTAGACCTAACTATCAATAACTATTTTATATATTCACACATTTTTGTTCTTGTGGACTGGAGCAATTGTGGATTTGGAAAGCGCTTAGCACTCCCAAACTTCCCAGGACAAAGTCAGCAAGTCTGCAAGTGGTGAAGTCATTTGGATTCAGCCACTCCTCGTCAATTTGTAAAGTAAAACAACACAACACAAAGTGTATTGACAGCAAGTTTTCCTCAAAAGTGCAAAAAAAAAAAAATGGCAGTAAATTTGACAGGTCCCAAAGTCAAGAAACATAAACATACAGAGGGAAAAATCCAATAAAATATAAGAACATTTTATAAAAAAAAAAATAATAATAAAAAATCTAGATATCTAAACTATAAAGGATACACCAGTGGTGTCTCCATGCTTTGCAGCTGCATTTGAATTCCTTAAAATGGGACAGACTTTGTTGACTTGTCATGAAGTTTGGGGTCAACAGATGTGAATCTGATCTGAGGAGCTGGCTTTGTGTCAGCAGCCTCCACAAGGGGGCGTCGTTTAGTAGTCTTCACACTGTTCCTGTTCCTCTGGATGATCCACAGACCTCAGTGTGGAGAGTTTAACACCATGTTTAACCTTCGTTCATGAGTTGTTTCAAATTAAAACTGCTGATGGAAAATGTTTAGATCATCCTGAGTAACTGAGACGATGTTTGTGTGAAGACACAGAACTGTTTTTCTTGTATTAAACGAATAATGTGAGTACAACTAAAAACACTGGGTGGAGGTAGAAATCTCTCTCTCTTTGTCCTGACCTGTTTGAGTCGTGTTTATTAACCAGTTTGTTCATTTACGTTCGTGACTGCAGGTTCACTGTCAAGCACTGATGTCAGCTTCATCTCCAACGGCAGAGTCCAGAGGTTTGTGTTCTGTCTCATGATGATTATAAGTTGAGTTAGTGTTTTTGTGATGCTCCACATCCTGTATGAAGAGCTCAGGTATGACACTAACTTTAATGTCATTGTGTGTGCAGGGAGCCTGTGGGTCTGTCTGTGTTCTCTGATGACGAGACTGATTTAATCAGAGAGCTGCAGACCATGTGCTCCAGCAAGTCAGAGCCAGACATCAGCAAGGTACTGACACACACACACACACACACACACACACACACACACACACACACACACACACAGATTCAGAATAAGTGATCTCCTCACTCTTTAAGGAAAATACATGTAGATGGCTCTCTATCACCATGTGTCTCCATCATCTGACAAAATGCTGAATAAGCCACTCTGTTCTTAATTCTGTCGCCTTTCTAAACACTTTACTTTCAGTTCACATGTTTTGACTCGTTCTTGACTCTGTAATTCTTCGCTGTCATCCTTTCAAATACAGACATGAAAGTGTGTGTTGGAGTTTCACTGGCATGGTGATGATCTTTACCTTTGACCAGCTCCTGTGCTGTTTGAGATGAGGCATAGAAACATTCATCAGGACAGTTTAGCTTTTCTTGAAATTCAAAAATGTCTGAACAAGAAACTGTTTCAGTCTGACCACTCAGCAGCTTCAGGGGTCAAGGGAGTCTTTAAAACATAAGATCAAATCTGATCATTTCTCTGAAAATGTTTGTTCAGTCTGACATTCAGTCAGCGTCCCAAAGATGATCTAGATCATCTATATACTTTTTAATTATTATTATTATTATTTTTTTTTTTAAAGTCATTGCATTGTATCTGATACAAAAATGTCATGAAATGAAAGTCATAGTATAGTACGTAAAAAATTAATTAAAAAGTCATAGTATATTATGTGATAAAAATATCAAGAAAGTCATAGTGTGCCAAAAACAAATATTAAAAAATGTCACAGTGTGATAAAATGTCAAATAAAGTCGTAGAATAGTATGATAAAAAAAAAAAAATATATTAAAAAAAAAAGTCATAGTATAGTTTGTGATAGAAACAAAAATATATTGAAAAAGTCATGGCATAGTATGCAAAAAAAAAAAAACATTAAAAAGATTCATAGCACCTTATGTGATAAAAAAAAAATTCTAATAGAAGTCATTTATTAAAGTCTTTATTAAAAAGTCATAGTGTAGTGTGTGATAACAAATTTAATTTCAAAAGTTCTAGTTAGGTATGGGATAAACAATGTCCTTATGTAAAAGTCACATAGTATGTGAAAAAAATTACATTAAAAAAGTCATGGTATAGTATTGGTTTTAAAAAGAATAATTTGAAAGAGTCATAATATAGTAAGTCATAAAAATGTTTTAAAAAAAAAAGTCATACTATAGTGTGATAAAATGTCATTAAAAAAAGTTCAAAATATAGTCATAGTGTAGTATGTGCTTAAAAAAGTCAGACTTCAGTATGTGAAAACTACTTAAAAGTCACAGTATAGTGTGTCATTAAAACTTCATTTTAAGTGTCATTAACACATCATAGTGAGCCACACAGAGTCATAACAGAAGATATTTGTTTCCTGTGAAGCCCTCAGTCATGTGCTGACTCCCTAAACTGGCCTCAGTCATCAATACTCTGACACCCTGACTTTAATGCTGCTTAAATATATTTCCACCCACATTCTGCTGAAGAACACTGATCTGTTTGAGGTGTTTAAAATGATTAAGAAATAAAAAATCCCTCAATGACATACTTTACTTTGTTTCTAAATTACTGGTGTCAGAATCAGCCTTTAAAAACTAATCCCCTAATCTCAGACCTTCATCTGTGTGACCCTGACGCTGGCGACGACTCATCACCAACATCCCGCCCTGTAATTTACCTTTAAATAATGACTCACCTGTCCAACACTCACACAGCAGACCTGTTTAAATCTGTGTCATTGCTCACATCCAATCAGGGGTTTTCTTCCTGCTGCTTAACGCTCACTCCCGCTCATCGCCCGCAGATCTCTCAGGCCAAAGACGACTTGATCCTGTTCTCCAGCTCACCCAGCGAAGCGACGCCGCCCCACAAGGCCGAGCAGGAAACCGCAGTCCAGCAGCGACCGCAGACGGTGAGAGGGAGAAAAAAAGATACTTGTTTTTTTATCATAACTGTGTTTAATGTGTGTGGAGAAATGTGTGTTCCCCAGCAGCAAAGAGAAACAGGACACAGCAGATGAGACTGGAAACAAGAATATAGTGAAAGTCTATTTAGACATGCACAGATATTTAAAGGAACAGTCCACTGAAAATAAGTGCACCCTCCGTTTGGCTGCACAGCCTGATATTAGACATTTTTTATTTTTTGTTCTCTGTAGAAAAACAAACACCCTGAACTTTATGTTTTTCACTCCACTCAGCGACGTGACTGAGCCACAAACCAGTGACTCAAATTCAAAATGAACGTGTGTGATTGTTTTGTCCAGGTGTTAATCATGTGTCTGGTGTTTGTTTGCTGTGACCTCACACATAATTGAGCTGTGCAGCAGGTGTAGGCCTGACCAGCTGTACGCTGTGACATCACTGCAGGTGTAGTTGAAACATCTTTCACTCATTGTTTTGGTGTTACAGCGAACTGATGGTGTGATTTACCTCCATCGAGGAGGTCAGGTTTTTGGTTCAGTGTGAACAGAAGCTCCCGCATGTCTCCATATGTGATGTTGAGCAGTGATCCACAGTAACATAACTAGTTCTCACTCGTTATTCATCTTATCAGCTTTTCAAATTTGGCTCTTCTGGTTGATTTGAGCTGCTTTGTCTGCGAGCAGGACTCCATGCTGTGGAGTGAGATGATCCTCCAGCACCCAAAATGCTGTAAGAAATCACTTTTATAAATGTCAGTGCAGCCTCCATAATTCTCAGGAACAAGGAGCGGAGAAAACAGAAAGCTAAATATGACACCAAAGCACAGAGATGCTGATTTGCACAGGACTGATATCACACGATCAGTGTGTTTGGTGAAATCTGGCAGGTAATTTGCGGTGGAATTTTTACTTGCCAAATGATGGACATGGCAGTCGGGGATTAAGATCACAGACCTGCACAATTAATACAAAGCTGGTCAGTCACTGCAGGAAGTGTGTCCTTCATGTCAACCTGAAAAAACAGTTACACTCAGGTTAGGATGTTCCAACAGCTGCAGGTGTGAACGTCACTCCTCTGTTGCGTTCACACCTGCAGTCAGATATCTGTGGACCAGCAGGTGGTTAGAATGTCTCCAGCTCACCAACCTCTCTGTGTCTTTGCTCAGACCGTCGTCCGTCAGTCCAGCCGCAGCTCCAGCCAGGCAGCCGTCCAGAGCAGCGACCGACGCTCAGGCCCCCGCGCCAAATCGCAGCTCCCCGTCCCCAGCAGCAGGGGGCAGCAGCAGACACGAGCCTCCACTGCTGCCTCCAGCAGCAACAATAACGGCAGCAGCAGCAGCAGCAGCAGCCCCAGCCGAACCCAGACGCCCCCCAGCCGCAGCAGAACCTCCAACAGCAGCAGCAGCAGCAGAACAAAGCAGGCTCCTCCCAGCAGCAACAACAACTACTACCGCAACAGCATCAACGACAACAACCAATCACACGAGGACATCTGGATCCTCCACAGAGACCTGCATGAAAACAACAACAACAGCAAGTAGACATCCCCCCCCCCCCCCCTCCGCCCCTCTGCCCTCCGCCCCTCCGCCCCTCCGCCCCCGCCCTCCCTGATTCCGCTGTGAAAACCTCCCTCCATGATGTAAAGACTAGGTACCTGACGACCTTTGACTTTTAGTATTTGTACTTGTTATCCGTACTTGTTACACTGTACTACAGTTGTGTACTTGGGGACCATAGTTTTATTCTATCACAGTATTTGAAGTATTTGTTTGGTTTGACTTTAAGTGGGGAGAAAACAGCCGAAGGTAACGCAGCAGCAGGTTACTTTTACTGTTGCCTTATTCCAGTGTTTCAACCTGCGTATTCTGGGACAGTGTTCAGTCGATGACATGCGGTGGAAGAATTTACTGAAATAAGTTGTGACATAAAGTATTTGACAGGTGGAAACTGCCTCAAAACAGAAGTGACACAGTGTTTTTGTGTTCTTAAAGTGGAATACTGAACTGGTGCGACTGGTATAAGGCCATCGAAGAGTAACTGGAGGTTCTTACAGGTTGTTACCTTTTAGTGAAACGTGTTTTTTGGATCAAAGAAAGAAACAAGCAGGTTTTTATTTTTCTTTTTTTGTTGTTTTTGCTATTAAGTATTTTGAGATATTCAAGTGTTTTATCTTTAAATAGTTGCAAGGTTGGTTTAAATACTGTTGAAATTAATCAGGGTTTTACCAAATATATTTGTAAATAAGAATTAGTAAGTTTAAATGCTCTATAGATTGGTGTATGTGGTACAGTATGACGCTTGTACAGTGACGAAACCTTAAAGCAAAACTGCTGAAAAAAACAAACTTGTACATAGTGTTTGTAAAACGAGTTTGGTTCTGAACCCTTCACTTGTTTCAGAGTGACGGGCCGTGGCAATAAGTAATAGAACTGTATAAACACAGGATGTCCTATCAACTGTAAGCCATAATAAATATTTTAAATGCCCATCATTTTTCCCTGAGTCATGTTTCACCCCAGCTGAGCCCGACCGTGTAATTCATACTTCTTTGTTTTGTTGCTTTCCATTACCACTGTGTTCTTTGTATGTTTTTACTTTCAAGGACAAGGTTTCTGTTCAGCGGACATTGTTTATATATATAAATATATCTATACATATGTACAGGAGAGATTTTAGTCAACCTATGATTTGGATCTGTACGATAGCTGTTTGAAGTTTAAAGAATTGTCTTTCAAGCACAAACATTAAAATGGCACTGTTAAAAATCCCCATCGGACTTTTTTGATTCTTTTTATTCTTGATTTTTTTTTCATACTTAAGAAAAGGAAGGACCTCACAGGGCATCAGAAGGACTTTAGCACCCAGTTAAAGTTAATGAATCAAATACATCTGTGCTGCTGACTTTTTTGGTTTTAAATTTATTGCGATCAGAGTTTTCCTTCACCTGGCTTTTTTCTGTTAAATTAAGTTTAAACTAGAGACGCACAATATAAATCGGGCTGATAAATTATTGGCCGATAATGGGACATTTTCCTAATCATGCATTAATTTTTTCATTTTCCGTAACCGCTTATCCTGTTGGGGGGATAAGGGGTGGCTGGAGCCTATCCCAGCTGACACTGGGTGAGAGGCAGGGTTCACCCTGGACAGGTCACCAGACTATCACAGGGCTGACACATAGAGACAGACAACCATTCACACTCACATTCACACCTACGGACAATTTAGAGTCACCAATTAACCTGCATGTCTTTGGACTGTGGGAGGAAGCTGGAGTACCTGGAGGAAACCCACACTGACACTGGGTTCGAACCCTCTTGCTGTCAGGCGACAATGCTAACCACTGCACCACCGTGCCGCATTTTTCCCATAATTAAAATTAAAGCCGATAAATAACGCCAATTATACGAAACCAGACTGCTTCTACTAACTTAACATGGGCAGCAGCTACACACCTGACACAGTGGGCGGCGGCACATGTACCTTTAAACTTGGTTTGCGAGCTGCTTATTAACACAGAGAAGAAGAAGAAGGACTGCAGCACGCTGTCTAGAGGGCCGAACATGTCGCAGTGTGGACGTCTTTCACAGTTTCACAGTTCCAGAAGAAAACAACAGAACTGCACTGAGGGTCTGATCTTTGACCGCCCCACACAAGTTAGACATTGGAGGTGTCAAACATACGGCCCGGGGGCTCAGGCCGGCCCGCAAAAGGGTCCAATCCAGCTCACTGGATGACTTTGCACACCTGATATTAACATATCTGTGAAGGCTGAGAGGTGTCAGGTTTGAGGTATAAACAGTGAGTCGATGCCTCAGAAGCTTTTCACCTGACCAGAATACAGCTCTCTGAAATAATGAGTATGTACGGTGGTTAGATTTAAAGATATTAAATATTAGGGGTGAATCAATCCATTGATCTGGATAAATATACATCGATTTAATGATCAATGATCCAAAGTCAGCGATGCAGAGTGAAAACATCAATCCATATCATCATCTTTAGCATAGGCTTTTATTTTGAAAGTCTGTCACTGTCAAACAGCAGCAGGCAGATGGGAAGTGTGGAAATATTCTGCATTTTGGAGAAAATAAGGATCAACAGACGGAGCACATGGCGTATGTAAACAATGACATTACAAGATAAAACACGACGTACCTGCCTGGAGGAGCGTCTCACTCTGCTAATTTCTTGCTACAGCGACATCAGAGTAAAGTAATGGAAATTATTGAAGTGGCGCTGGATTATTTACACGATATTATTATAAGTGTATTCCTATTATTCCTAATAAATTCTAATCAGTTCATTGTTGAGTCAAAGTAGATGTTTGTGCCAAATTTGAAGAAAGTCCCTAAAGGTGTTCTTGAGATATCACATTCACAACGATAAGACAGATGAGGTCAAACTGACCTTGACTTTTGACCACCAAAATCTTATCAGTTCATAACGGACTCCAAGTGGACATTTGTGCCAAATTAGAAGAAAAAAAAAAGTCCCTGAAGGTGTTCTTGAGGTATTGCGTTCACGAGAATGAAATGAATGCAAAATCACAGACAACATGACCATTGACCACCAAAATCTATTCAGTTCATTATTGAGTCCAAATGGACGTTTGTGCCAAAATAGAAAAAAAAAATCCCTTAAGGTGTTCTTGAGATATCGAGTTCATGAGAATGCAACGGATGGGGTCACAGTGACCTTGAAAATTGACCACTAAAATCTAGTCAGTTCATCCTTGACTTAAAGTGAACATTTGTACCAAATGAGAAAAAAGTCCCTGAAGGTGTTCTTGAGGTATTGCGTTCATGAGAATGAGACGGATGCAAAGTCAAAATGACCTTGACACTGACCACCAAAATCTTATTAGTTCATCTATGACTCCACGTGGACGTTTGTGCCAAAAGAGAGAAAAAAAATCCCTCAACGTGTTCTTGAGATGTGGCATTTTCAAGAATGACACGGATGCATGATCAAGTGACCTTGACCTTTTACCACCAAATTCAAATCTGTTCATTCCTGACTCCAAGTGGAATTTTGTGCCAAGATAGAAAGAAAAAAAAATCCTCAAGGTGATCTTGAAATATCGGATTCATGAGAATGCAACAGATAGGGCCACAGTGACCTTGAACATTGATCACTAAAATCTAATCTCTCGACTTTAAGTAGACATTTGTGCCAAAACAGAAAAAAACAATTCTCTGAAGGTGTTCTTGAGATATTGAATTTAGAAGATGAGACGGATGCATGGTCAAAGTGACCTTGACCACAGACCACCAAAATCTTACCAGTTCATAACTGACTCCAAGTGGACGTTTGTGCCAAATTAGAAGCACAAAAAGATTTGTGCTAAATCTAAATCTAAAGAACAATCCTTGAGGTGTTCTTGAGATATGGGGTTCACAAGACAGGGACGGAAAGATGGATGGAGAACCCAAAAACATGAAAAAAAAAACATTTTTTACATCCCCTTCGTGAAGATATCAGAAATCCAAAGATGAATTTTTCTTTTTATGCTGGTCATATATAAGTGTGTGTATTGTATCATTCTGAGTTTGAATAAAAAGGTGAAGTATGTTGATTTTTGTAAACCAACAACAAACTCTGACAGTTAATATGTAGTATATTCTGAACCCTTGCTATTTGATTATTGATATTGAGATTATTGATTAAACCACAAACAAAAATAGAAACTGTATTTTCCATCAACACAAATGACACAACCACAATAACGTTCTTAAAATCTTTAGTTTTACTGGAAATATAGTTGATTGAACAAATACATTTATACATTTTTTGGACATGTGCGTCCCTTCCTATGAGTAAGAAACAGCTCGGTTCTTAATTTATTCTGTAAAAAAACATCTGTCGTCACAGTTCACATGTCGAGGCATTTCTCCATGGTACCTTAATTATCAGCATCACTGCTTTACAAAACTATCATACAGTAAGAAAGGAGCAACACTCTTCCCTCAACCGAAGAAAATAAAGTGATGTCAGAAGAGTCACAACAGTTTCCAGTTTCCAAGGGAAGAACAGATATAACTTGGAAAATGATAAAAAAGAAATGCTAAATGTTCGCATTGCGTTTGTACAGCAGCGGCTCTGAAAAAATATATTTCACTTTATTTCAAATAGAAAATGGATTTTTTTTAATTACTGTCTTCTCTCTATAATTTATCAAGTAACAAAGGCTGGAAAATTAAAGTGAAAAGCGTAACTTGTTAAAAAAGGTCACAACTCTACGTCTACACTTTGTTTTACGGAGGAATTGAAAAAAAAAGTTGCACAGCGTTTAATTATCAGACTGTTTCCTCGCTGTGAGCGCTGATGAGTACCTCAGGGTGTCTCTAAAGTGCATACAGATAGAAAAGTAAGAGTTTCTGAGTCACAACTCGTTAGTGTTAGCCAGCGGCGTCACTTTTCCTGTAGGTGTGTGTGTGTGTGTGTGTGTGTGTCTGACTGACTAACCAAAGATACAAATGCAAACACTCAGATGATATTTCAACACATGGAGCCACTGTAGAAGTCTCACTCTCGGCTGCAGTTTGTCTAAATTCCGTTTTACAAAGCTCTGATCACTTTTTATCCTGAAGGATTTACAGATTATTTTTCAAGCTGAACACGACGCATCATGTGCACGTTTTTCTACTTTTGTTATAAAAACCAAATGAGTTAAAAAACAATCGACTCTCTTTCTCCAAAATCACATGCTGCACCTTTAAATACAGTTATAGTTAATGTCAACACCTGTGCTGTGTCAATCACTAGTTTGGAAACCAAAATAATAGTTCACAGTAAGTTTCCTTGTCAGAATAAAGTGTTGGGGAAGCTTTTGTCCTAAGAAACCTTAAAAATCAGTCTTTGTCTTCTTTATGCAGCACTTTGCATCGAATACTTTGATGTGCTGTTAAACACCACAGGAAACAGTGATGTCACCGCTAAAATAAGACAACAAATTACTCTCTCTGTTGAGGCCACATATAAATAAAACTGACACAGTATAAACAGAATCAAATGTTTTCTAAAAATCTGATTTTTGCAGTCGAGCCCTTGGCTGTTTGAGCAAGGCCTCAGACCACGAGATTTTTTATGTGCAACATTATTAACTCCTGTCAGCTTCCTGAAGCTGGTTGATTAGATGCATGTGACAGTTACTGCGCTTCCTGACTGTTCCCTCGCTGTGATCACAGTTACTCTTTTCAATCGTACAGGAGAGAGAGCTGATCATAAGAGATACATACAGTGAGTCAGATTTCTACAGTGGCGGCCATTTTGTGTTCTGTCTGAGTTAAAATAATCTAAGGAGACTGAAGGCTCCAGTGAAAACCAGCTGGTTGCTCACTAACGTTTTCTTCTTTGTGTTTTTCTCAGAAAGTAAAAGTCCCTTCATCCAAACCAGTGCAGCTTTTATTTTTTTAAATCATGCTACAAAAATCTAATGCACTTCACGCTTTATCAAAGCAACAGCTTTTGGGCGTCAGAAGAGAAACTTTGAGGATTATCTGAACTGAAGGAACTCTCACACTGTTTGACTGAAACCTGCAAAGGCACTTCAAATGTTTCAACGACAAAGTGTCCAGTTAGTTAGTCACACTGAAGCATAGATTTTAGGACGTGTTAATATGTGCACATTACGTCTAACCACGTCGCTCTGGTCCCTGCTACATGGAAGGATCTTATTTTTCATGCTTGTTAAAGTACAGTCTCCCATTTCGATGTCTCCCTGCAGCAAATACAGACACTGCCTTATTATTATTGTTCTAATTTAGAGACAGATTTACAGCAAAAGCTTCAATTTGGGAACTTTTTCATGCTTCTGTCGCCTGATCCTTTCATTTCAATTCACCTGCATACGAATGTTTTTATGAATATCTTCTAAACTTGCAGTCATGTTGTTCGTGTTGGCCAACATGTGGTGTAACTGTTAAGTTTTGCACACTGTAATATGAAGTTACATTCTGTACTGCACACGCCTGATTCAAACTCATGCAACATTCAGCTCTAAGGTGCTTTCACACCTGTGGTTCAGTTCATTTGGTCGCACCGGAGGGAGAAAATGATCCATTGCTGCGTTTTAGTTTTGGTTCGGTTCATGTTCACACCGACTTTTTACAAACGAATGAAGAGGAGTGAACATAAAGTTCTACCGACTGATGTTCATGCAGCAGAACTTTAATGCTTCCAAAGTGTTTATATTTCTGTTTTTCGGTTTCACAAAGAGCTCACAGAGAAATAACTGACTGTAAGCATTATTAGGAGGCTGTTATTAGACTGCAAATCAATCGCATGTTCTGAATACTGACGAACAGAGACAGGATGAAAAGACGAAATGATTCGGGGCTTCATACTGTGGGATCACTGTCACGCTCTTTTACATGGACAGACAAAGTAAACTGAGTCGGATACAATGATGGCAGTTTGAACAGCTTTTTAATCAGGGAAAATACCCTGTTACCATGGTTACATGTATGCATTAGCAGAAATAGTTTATGGGATATACGTGGCCTTTACCAGGATCAGCAAATGGCTGCTAAAATGCCACATCTGCTATCTGCACACAAACCGCACCAGAGTCCGTTTGGAAGCGGACTGAGACCCACTTTTTTGAGCAGTGTTGGTTCAGTTGTTCGGTCTACACCAGGGTTCAACTGACAGCTTTCAGACTTGCCCACATGAACCACACGAACAAATGGACCTGAGTTCGTTTTTATCAAACCAAACAGGTCAGGTGTGAAAGCACTCTAAGATCAACGCACAGGGCTGTTAGATAGATCAATAGATCTAATTCTGCTAAAGCGGGGAGGGCTCTGGGTCGCTGCCACTATGCACGCCGCCATCTTGTGTTTCAGCTGTTAGCATTCAAACAATTACAGACACATAACTTTTTATTATATGGGTGCAAAATGTCCTCCAACACTTACTATATTAGCTCCACACATCAGCCTCATCATGTGACAGTAAACAGCTGTGTGTGGCTTGATGCTCTTTGCTATGTTGTTACTGGACGTGTGTCGTCTGTGCTTGTGTCTCTACATGCTAATTTGCATGTGTGCAATATTCTGTATGTGCACAAGGGTTAAATTATTATACTGGTCAAAACTGGATGTTTTATTAAAAATCAAACTAGTCAGTTTTGTTTCATGTAAATATGATGGAACTTTTTTTGCGCATTTAATTTTTGATTTTAGTCCATTATGACTCAGTGTAATCTGAGTTCTCCTGATGAATAAAATGTTTCAGTGTCCCGTAGTTATTGAGATGCTTGTTCACTGGTAGTTTGAGGGAATAATGTCTGTTTACTGTTTATCTCTTAGACCCACGATCACCAGTATCAAAACACTGGATCAAACTCTTGTGTGTTCTGAGTTAGGAGTGTGTGTGTCCGTGTGTGCGCGCGTGTGAGTGCCTGGCGGGTTAGAGGCGAGTGTCATGGATGTCATCCTCAGCTTCCTCCGGCAGAGACGAGATCTTGGCGGCCTGCGGCGGTGCCCTCTTGCTGGAGTTGAGGCGGTGAAGCGTGGGGAAGAGGCGGAGCCTGTCGGCGGGGCTCATGGCCTGTTTCAGGTGACTCCTCTCATTCAGCAGCTTCTGGATGGAGTCGTAGCTCTTCATGGAGCTGCCCTCAATCATCTGCACAGACGGGAGGCAGGAGACGTGGGTTATGTCTGGGTTTCTAAACCTCCGTTTTCTTGATAAAATATGACTGGTGGAGAACTCATTTTGTTTAAAAAAAAAAAAAAGATTTTCCAGGCTTCATATAACAACTTCATAAATAAACATTAAACACACTGCGTCCTGATCCAAGTGCCTTACATATTATACACTAGAAGACTTCAAAAAAGACTAAATTCTGACAACTAAAGACAATGTGATTTTTAAGTCACACACTATAAGGCTTTGCAAAGACTGGAGATCTTGCAGGGTCACTATTTACAGACTACAGCTAGATTCATTTTGAGATTATTTCCCACCCTGCTCCTGGTGGAAAATATTACACCAAACTCCCTTTAAGAAATATGACATTTAAACAATTCTTTACTTGTCTGCAAAAACACCTAACTCTAGAAACACAAGAATAAAGGTGTCATATGTCGACAGTATGCTTGTCAGTTCTGCATCAGTATAATCCATGAAAATAAACTGTATTGATACAAACTTAACATTTGGGATTTTGTCGCCTTGACTCCCAACCAGCCTGTTGGTTAGCTATGTTATCTTAGTGGGAGGAGACAGTGGGAATGAGACGAGAGCTGTTTCAAAAATTAAGATATCTCACTAAAATAAGAGCTGGTTGTTGGATCAGACACAAATTAAACACAGACTCTTGTTCACTCCACAACTCCACCAGCTTCTCCTCCTTTTCCAGAACTGAGACTTGTTCACGTTCTTGAACCTCCCCAGACTCCCCTCCATGTTTACTGTCTACCCGATTAACTGCTTCCTGTTTGGTGCTGGACGGAGCGCAGCTATTGGTTGTTGACAATGTTCACATCATTAAACTTCACTATTTGCATGAGCCAGAACTAAAAACTTACGGTAACGCAAAACGTGTTTGATTTTATCTGAACGTCAAGATGAGATTAAGCTCGGACTCCTTTTTCTGACCTCCTTACACCAAACCATCGAGGTCATGGGAATGTGCACCGACTGAGGTAAAACTCTCGTGATTTTATGACGACATTAAAAATTTGTCTGCAACAGTGAAATTGCTTAAAAAGTAGTTTGTTGTACAGTTGGCTGCCTCAGGAAAATGAAACAGCAGAGCTTTCTGTTGAATGTTAAACGTCTTTCAGGAAAGAAAGACAGCTGGAAATTCAAAGTCTGGCTTTTTTTTTTGACAGTTAAGAGTGATGGGAAAAACATGCAAACACAGAGGGGTAAACTAGTGGTTCTGTCTGTCTGTCTGTCTGTCTGTCTGTCTGTCTGTCTATCTATCATACAAACAATGTTCTTAATGCAGGTGACTGCTCCTCACTCTGTAGAGACATTGAGTTCACCTCCCTCATGTTTCCGTCACGCCAGCTGCTTGTTCCAACACAAACCTCCATCACTAACATGCCAACAAAACACACCTTTGCAGACCCGCACACCCACATCCCACTAAAGGTAATGGAATTTAATATCTTATCACTTCATAACAGGCCGAGGGATAGTTTGGATCTTTTTTCCAAACTGGGGTCATGTCGGCCGACATCTTCTAAAGGTAATAAATACACTGACTGTGGATAAGAACCACATATAACCCCACTTCAAAAGATCTGAACTATCCCTTTAAATTAAGTTTCGTAAGCTTCTATAAACACCTGAGCATTAAATGTTGATGAAACTGTCTCAGCACAAACTGTTCGACTTTGACAGAGACCTAAATATAACAAAAAAACACCTTACCAGGAATGACTGACACTCAAGCAGCGGCTCCACTCTGTGTTCTGATAGGATGACGGTGCAGCCAGAGAACGCCTGCTTCAGCGTCTTCCTCAGGACCTGTAACGTTCTGCTCACACACAAACACAAACACACACACCCTCATCATCATCATCATCTTTAAAGGCTGCTAACACACATTAGCTTAGCGTTTTGTTCCCACTGAGGCCGACATGAAAGAACAGGCGGCGCTGGCCTCAGGTTAAACTTGATTGCTCATTATAGGCTTCATTTACCATTATAACCCCCCACACACACATATGGTTACACACACACACACACACACAGTCACATACAGTAGGTCAGGATTTCTGTAAGCACTCTAGATTGTCACCATATGCAGTGACAGGAACACCACACATGTTGGATTTGGGTGACTTCCGCTCCCATTAACACACACACACACACACACACACACACACACACACACACACACACACACACACACACACACACACACACAGATTAGAGTGTTGGGGTGTAATACTGACATGGGATCGAGGTAGGCGGAGGGTTCGTCTAGCAGCAGGATGCGGGCCTTGCTGAGGATGGAGCGGGCGAGACACAGCAGCTGTTTGTGTCCGTTGCACAACACGTTGCCTCCGTCCTCCAGCTGAAAGTCCAGCTTCTCTGGAAACTGCTCGATCACTGACTTCAAACCCACCTGACGACACACGCGACCCATTTTTCATTTAACCAAGCATTCAACCAAAATGACTACATGCGATTATCCTGATAACTAAAACACAGAATTAGACAGAGTTATAAGCTCAGCAGGGGAAAAGAGAAATCAGAGCCTCACCTCCTCAGCGACCCTCCACAGCTCTTCGTCACTGTAACGTCCATGAGGGTCCAGGTTCATCCGGAAGGTGCCGGTCAGAATAAAGACTCTCTGTTCAAAACAAAAAACAAAGCAAAATGGTCAGCATTCAAAATGTTATACTAAACTGCAGGAGCATTGGGTAGTGGTGCTGTAAAAAAAAAAAACCACCTGAATTTTACAACTTTCAGTTTTACTACAAAGAACTCTTTACATGACACTAAACTGTTTCACACGTAACTCTCTAAAGGTGAATTCTGCACGATTGCCAGTTTTGAGTTGATTTGCTCAACAGTATCTGAATTCCAACCAGCAGCCTTTGAATGCCACGTGTCTCGTTGAAAAGCAGTAGACGTACCTGCGGCACCACCCCGAAGGCCTTCCTCCATGTCTGCAGGGACACGGAGCTCCAGGAGATGCCGTCGATGGAGATTTCTCCATCAGTGGAGGCGAGACGCAGCAGAGCGGAGAGCAGGGTGCTCTTCCCTGAACCGGTTCGACCCAGCAGACCCACCTACACACACACATACACACACACACACACACACATAGAGAACAGAAACATTTAATCTGATAAATATTTAAACTCATTTCTCACTTTTCGGTTCATTAAAAGGTTTAATGAAGTCATTTAGCATTCTCAGTTAGACAGATTCATGCACACAAGGACACCAGATACAAACCTCACTATGGTGCATACGTAGTTCTGTATCTTGTGTCCTTGTACAAAGCGTACCTATAGAACACTGTATACAGTACATGCACACACACTGTGTACAGTATGCTGTACATATGGATATGAGTGGAGTAATGACTAATGACACTGTGAAATGAATCGCTGCCTTGAGGTGTCTCCGGGTCTAAAAGCTCTCCGTCCTTTCTTCTGCAGCCTCGCGGCAACAATTAGCCCATTTATCAGAAGGCCATAGAGCAGCTAATGGGACGAGGCTAAAGTGCTGACACTTACTGAGCTCAGCTGTCCTCCAGGATTCATTATAAGGAGCTCAAACTGACTATAATTACTGCCAGGAGCAGAGAGAGACACAGAGAGCGGTCAAATATTACTTTTTTTTCTCTATTTTCCACTGAAAGCTATTTGGTCAACGCTGACTTCCTCCTCCGCCCTAATTAAATACCATAAGGTATTCAGATAGGAGGGATGAATTACAGATATGAGTGTGTTCATGAGAGAAAGAAGAAGACGAAGAACTTAAGCATTTGTCACCGATGTTATTGCTGCTGTTTGTGCTGTCCTCGGTTATTTTATTTATTTTATTTCGATCACTTTATAATCTTTTTTTATAATTTGGACAGTTCCCTCAGGGTCATGTACATTTGTCTGTATTTGTTTGTACAGTGCTTTGGCCCCAGAGAGGATCAACATTACTGGCATGTACGTATATCTGTGGGTGGGTTGCTGTGTTGGGATTTGGTATATTGTGGTTGAGTGTCACCTTCTTGTTGTGTAGTGGAAGTTCTGATAGAACATAGGGGGACCATGACATCGTGTCATCCTTGACAATAGCTTGTGTTTTTTATTTTGTTTTTTACTGCTATATTTGAATTTTTCTCAAATAAACTAATCTTAAGATATTTCAGTCAGGACCACTTTAGCCAAAGAAAATTTCACTTCCATTTGCAGAATAAATTTGGCAGTACTGCTTTGATCTGTGGCCTCTCTGCCCTTCCATGTGCCTACGTGGAAAGCCTTAAGCCTATAAAATATTAGAAAATGATCACTTAGTGTTTCCTTGAGCCCAAGATCACGTCCTCAAATGTCTTGTTTTTCCACAACCCAAATATATTCAATTTACTGTCATAGAGGAGGAAAGAAACCAGAAAATATTCACATGTAAGAGCTGGATTTAGAGAATATTGAGGTGTTTTTTTTTAATTGCTCCAACTGATTAATCCATTATCAAATAAGTTGGCAATTAAGTTAATAGTTGATAACTCATTAATTCATCGTTGCAGCTCTATTAGCTAGTTGCTAACTTTTGGTGCTCACAGTGGATTCATTAGGCCTGGGTTAAGATAACTGATTCATCCGATTCAAATCGATCTGCATTTCAGTGACCAGATATCAATTCAGAAAATCCAAGATCGATTTTTTTTTTTTCTTTTTAAGATTATTTTTTGGGCTTTTTGCCTTTAATTGACAGGACAGTGTGAAATGGGGAGAGAGAGAGAGAGTGGGGGGATGACATGCAGCAAAGGGTTGCAAGCCGGAATCAAACCTGCGACTGCTGCAGCGAGGCATCGCCTCTGTACATGGGGCGCTGGCACTATCCACTACGCTACCAACGCCCCCAAGATCGATTTTTTAATATGCGCTTTTTTCGCACAGATGTGTGGAGCTTTAACCCCGTTAATCTTGTGTAGTAAATGGGCTGCGTTGCTAAATTATCAACGACTGTAGTATTGAGAAGCTCCGAAGTTACCGGCTCTTTGATCTGTGGCTGTTATGTTTTGGTGTCAGTTATTATTGTGCAGCAGCCTCTCCTCCTGCTGGCTGTGCGTCGGGGCTGCTGCGCCACTTTGATGCACACACAAACACGTAGCAGAGATGCTGCAGTGAAGACAGAGAAGTGACGACAGCTACGCTTGTTACTGTAAATGCAATAAAACCTCCTTGAGGAAAAAGTCCATACCTTATTAATACATCTGTTAAGCTACATGGAAACATGTAGAAAAGTGATATTTCAATCAAAAGCAAATTGTTACTAATAAGCTCAAACAACAACAAATAATCCTTTTTTTTAAAACAAAAACAGAGCCTGACTGCATCTGGAAACGACACTGACGACAATGAGCACGGTGAGACTGAAACTAAACAGTAAAGTTGCAGCCAGAAATCCAAAATGATGAGGTGGAAGTTGCTGAATCATTTAATGGAGCGAAAGAGTTTAGTGAGTGGTGATAATAATCTGTTTGTCACAACAAGCGACTCCTTCCATATACCCACAGTCAGTTGATCTAGTGAAAAATATGGATTAAAGCAGCTTCAAACAAATAATAACAGGGCTCGAAATTGCGACCTCATCTGTGCGACCTCAAAATATAATTGGGAGCACTGGTGCGAGTGTAAATAACTCTTCTGGTGCGACAATTTTTCCCCCCCGAGTCGAATGTCTCATTCACAAGTTTTTTCCCCCTCAAGTTTAGTAGGTTACATTGATAAAGTTCCCAGGCTTCTCTCCACCTCGTGAGCCGACAGTGACCAATCAAACGTGAGCTTGACCTTTAATGCTGATTTTGCTGATTTGGTTATTAACCTCAAATCACTCCGCGACCGCGGCACTTCTGTCACTCAGAACTAACTAGAAGCCGAAGCTAATTCATGCCGGAGAAGAGAAAATGAAGAGGACGCTGAAAGACTTTTTTAATGGCTATTGTTTCTCCGCTAGTTGCTCTCATGGAGGAGCAGGTCAGGGAAGCGACCAAGCCGGGAATCACAGCCATGCAACTCAGAGTCCACAGTGAGGAGGAAATCCGCAAAGCCGGCAACACTGTTTCCCAGACATCATCACAGCTCATCTCCGCTGCACACTGCACTTGCTTGCTGGTCTGTTTACAGTGGCGTTGTGCTAGCCTACGTCACACGTTTCGTTTACTCTGATTGGTTTTCCGTCTTCCTAATTGTGTGATGGGGCACTTTGAGTGCCTTACATTTTGATGATACTGATGATGACAGTCGTCATCAGTATCATCATCATCTAAGGTTTCTCTTTCATGCAGTGGTGTTCAGTGCTTCAGTGGTGTTTTTCTAAAAATGTCTTCAACTGAAAAGTTAATGATAATTGTACTATACACATACAATGTAATGTATACAGTATAATGTCAACTTTTTGTTGCAATAAAAAAAAATTAAAGTACAAAAGTTCATTTCAAGCCCTGAATAACAAGTAGTAAACATGTGACCACATGTGACGCAGCATCCTGCTGGCTGGTATGTCACCTTGCTGTGACCTTGCTGTGACTCTTTAATTGCAGTGGCCCCTCTCAGACTAATCAGTGCTTTGATGTTTTACAATCCAATAAGGCCGAGCGAACATGCATCACTCTGCCAAGTTTCATTAAAGTCCCATCACACACACTCGTCACCCATCACTCAGGAGACTTACGCTCTGCCCTCCATCCACAGAGAAGGAGATGTCGCTGAGGACGGAGCGACCAGCCTCCGTGTATTTGACAGTGAGGCCCCGGACGTCCATCTGGCCACGGTTGGGCCAGCAGTCCTTGGCGTGTGGGTTGTCGATGACGAGGTCGGAGCCTCCTTTACCAGATTTCCCTGGCAGTGGCTCCTCTGGTGGCATGTCAATGAACTTGAACACCCGATCCACCGAACGCATCTGAGAGGCAGAGAAAGAAGGAGCGTGAGGAGAGCTGCTGGAAGTGTAAATACAGTTCATCTATGTTCTTTGTTGAGTTGTTAAGGCAGACATTTCCAAAACATTTTCTAAGCCTGTCTGGTAACCAGCCACAATATGGCTCTTATATATTTTCCTGTATTTCCTATTTATTTTCTAACCATAGTCCACCACTGCTCCTGGTGTTCACTGGTAGAATCAATCACAATTCCATTATTGTGATTAAGAAAAGTAAATATATTCAAATATTTTTTGTTTTTGTTTTCCAATAAATTAAGCTGAAGAAACCACTTCAAAACTATTGGAATTTCTAAAATATACATCCATATAAAGCTGACACAGGACTGTTTCTTGTTTGCTTATCACCAAAGTTGATATATTGGAGATTTTCTTACTCAAGCAATGTTTCAGGAACAGCAAACTAAACGTACTTGAGCTTGACTTCAGTAGATACACACCTCAGCAAGGATGTTAATCAGAGGGAGTCACTGTAATGAGATTTTTTTTTTACATTACAATATCAGTCACGCTGTGAAGAACACTGCCAGCTCCCCCAAACACACCAGCACCATCGTGTGAGGGTGTTGGTGTGTGTACTGAACAAAACGTCCTGTGCTGTGATAAGCTCTGTCAGCTCCACTAACCAAAACGTGAGGAGAAAACCGCCGCTGGACGGCAACAAACTGGTTCAAAGGTGTCTCACATGGTCTTTATAAATAACACTAACTGCTGAGGTACCTGCAGGTCAGACTGTTCTTCCTCTGAACAAGGAGCAGTCAGGTCACATCAAATGTTGTTACACAGAGGAAAGGATTGTCCCTCCAAACCTTTGTGTCTTCTGTGGTTTCAGATCTGTTGCAGACCACCCACAAATGTAAGATCTCTAAATCACAGTTGTTCCAGAAGAATGGCTCTGTGACTAAAAGCAGAACGTCTGAGTTGTGTCTCAGTACATTACGTGTGTTTGGCAGATCCTGGTCTGAAGGGACTGATAATAAGTGCATTCAAACTTCATACAAACAAAAGCTGGATGTCATCAATAACTGGAAGTGCATCCGCCCCAAACAACTTTAAAAGCAAGTTCAGTGCCAAAGAACCAACGCTCAGACTTTTTAAAAATGTTTTGTGACTACACTGTGGTGTCATCTTGTTTACTGTGTGATTCAGGTGATCATTAAAGGGTCACCTGAGGGGGTTCCCAGGTTATTAATGTTTGGGTGCAGGTGGTAGCTCTGGCTGGCTCTGCTGTTGCTGCTGTAACTTCACTGCCCTACCTTTGGTTATGTTGGCTTAGTTCTGTCCTTTGCTCCGAAGCACCTCTAAAACACCTGCTCATACACGAGGAGGGATCCTGAGACTGCACTGTACTACAATGCAGTCTCCCTCCCCAGACGACTTATCACCCATTCACATCTGAACCCATCTAACCCCAACAACACACATGATGGCCAGGTGGTTCAACGACTCACATGTGACAACGACCCTGAAACTCAGAGCTCACGTGTGACCTCAAAGACTCTGTAAGGGTTCACACCCACACAGACTCCGCACCAGTCTGTTAGAACTGAAGAAGCTTCGTGTATGAGAGGTGAAACGTCTCAAGCAAGTCCAACTGCCTATGATTTAGCTCTTAAGATTACCTGCTCCTACATATTTCTACTTTACTCTGCACTTGAAATATTTAGCTCACTTTTTAATTTATTATAATTATAATAATAATTCTAATTTAATTAAGTCTTCCTTTTGTTGTAGCCATGTGAGCCAGGCTGTAACAGTGCTTTTAGGGAATGAGACATGGTCAGTAGGAATGGGCATGAGTACTCTAGTACTCGTTTGGACGTCAGTGTTCACTCAGCATATAAGCCCTGTTCCCACCGAGCAGTGCAGTTCAGTTCAGCTTATTTCCTGTTCCCACAGTGAAAAGTTGTGGATGGTACCAACAGATCCGTTCCTTAGCGTCCCCATGTTTGGTCCCCCCTCTGTTGGGGTACCTAGCACACAGATCTGGTACTAAAAGGTGGAGCTGTGAACACTGCAGTCTGATTGGTCAGTAGAGGACGGTCACTCTGGTTTTATGTAACCTCTGTTCATACATCAGTAAACTACAACTATAAAATGAAAGAGAAAAAATAACTTCATTCACTGGGCCGACTGCCGGCAACTTTTAAGGTGGAACGTTAACTTGTAATGTTACTCAATGCATGAGTTGATGACGTGAATCCATCAGCACACCTTAAATTTCACTGTGACAACTTTGACCATCACTTTAGTTTTTATATGACACACACTTTTAGTAATGACTTTAAAAATATAGATTAATTTGGAGCGGATTATGTGAAGGTCATATATTCTAATCCTCACTTCCTGTGGGCTACAGCAACACTAAACCCCTGAGCTTGCCTGAGAAGGACTAAATGCACAAAGCTGCTATTTTTAAATATCCCATGGAGAGAGACTCTCACTGCAGCCTGTTCTGTTTTGTTCTGAAAATGTGGGCGTGCAGCCTCGTTCTGTGGACGATAAACCAGGTGCAGACTTCCATCTGTGTCACCGCTGATTTTTTTTTTTTTAATTCCTTTTAACTTATTTATTACTAGTCTTTTTAATGCACTGTGTAGCTGATGAGAAACAGTATTTTGTTTCTTTTTGTATGTAAATACTCAGGGAAATGACAAATAAAGTGAATCTGATGAGGAAATACAACGAGTGCTGGACGGAGCAGTGAGTGACAACAACCCCGCCCACATTTAAGAGAACTGTCTGAACAGACCGAGGGTCTAGGTACCATGTCTGAACGGTTACTGCTGGTTCCAAAGGTGCTGTACTGAAAGGGTTTGGAGGAAATGAGGCTATAGAGTACCTGCCGCCACCCCTCCCACATGTGAACATGACTTTAATTTTTTTCCCCACTATTTGAAATTGGTAAAATCTTATTTTATTGTAGAGCTGTGTGCAGTTTACTGCTTCGCTCAGCGCCTCCTCGCCCCGCTGTTGTTCTCTCTTTCTGTTTATCATGAGGTTACTACTGTGGTAACGTGACCTCTGTGTCTAACCTACATAACGTTAACAGCAGCAACAGGAAGATGGCGGATTTTTCTTGTTAACTTTCAATTGGTTTAACAGACAAACTGAAGCCTGGTTGTTCAGTAAATGAATTTCAAATTACACTTGTGTTCCACTGTCAATGGCATTTACTATGCCATATATAAATTATATATATATAATTTTTTGCAAGTACTCGAGAACTCTATAACCATCTACTGCAAGTACTCAAATATGTAATTTAATTAATATGCCCATCCCTAATGCTAAGAGCTTGCAAGGGCTGTTGAGATGCAGTCAATAAAGGTGGGTTTTCAGTCTGCAGCGAAGGACGAAGTGATGAAGCGACTCGTTCTACCACTGTAGGGTCAGAACTGAGGAGAGCTTGAACCAGGATGAGTGACCACAGGATCCTCAGGTTTGTGCGTGCGTGCAAACTTTAACAGGAAGTTGGTGTGATAAAGGGTGAAGCAGCGCGGTGAGGGAAAACTTTCGGGAGGTTGAACAACAGATGGGCAGAAACAAAAACGAACCCGGCCATTGGTTGTGTGGTATTTCAATGCAAGTCAGGTCTTAGTATGATACAAACGATGAGCGGTGTGTGTGTGTGTGTGAACCACATACCAGTCCATCCACAGTGATGCTAGTGATGACAGCCCATTGGAAAGTCCCCAGAATAAGCATGGCCAGGGCCACGATGATGCCAATCTCCCCTGGTTTGTCCTCTGTGGAGTGCACACACACACACACGAACACACACACAGTCATCAAAATCGTCCAATCAAAGCTGCCCTCTCTGATGTCAGGGTAGGCACTCAGGTACTTTGGCTCTTGCTCTATTGGAAATAATGAGCTGTGAAATGACCCTTTAATCTGCTCTCAACATAAACACAGGCTATGACGCAACAACACGTGTTTGCATGTGTGTGTGTGCACTTGTGTTTCCCATTCATTTAATTGAACATACACAAGTGCTTCCTTTTGTACATGACATTTTATCCGTCGGCATTCCGACACTTTTGATCAGTTTTCACAGACCAACTGTTTGTTATGATCCTGATATCTGAGTCTGCACACTGTGGCACACAGATAAGACCGAGGCTTCTTCACTCGATAGGCCTGGTGGAAATAATAAGGTGTTAACTAACCCGCTAACTTACTGGAATTTCAAGATGTTCCCTCCTCCTTCTGATATTTATGTGTACAAACTGCTGCTGTTTGTCTCCTAGGATAGTTCGGATTTTTTGAGGTGGGCTTGTATGAGGTACTTATCTACGGTCAGTCTGTGCGTTTACATAAAATCAGAGAAAATGAGCATGCTCCACAGTTTCCGCCCCGGGCTTTGACCCTCAAGTCCAATAGCATTAAATGTGTAAGAGAAGAAGAAGCCGGTAACAACATGGAGAAATCTACATCCAGAGCTGTGACTTTTTGGACAGACCAAATGTACAGAGCTGTAAAGTTGTCCACCATGGTACCAGTTAGCAGCTAGCTAACCGTAGCTAACTTGTTTGTCCATTGTTTGGTCTGTGATGTAATAGGTCAACAGGAAAAAGGTCCAATACTAACAAGCTGAAAGGGGGCATATCTCCACCTATCGTAGAGGAGTCGCACATACTTGGATGGATGGATTCCCCTCCCGTGCTTGTATACTGGGACAAGGACAGTAGTCCAAAAAAAATGGCCTTGTCGAGCTGTAACTGCAGCATGGTGAGAGGTTAAACCACTGGAGGTCAGCAAAGACAAGACTGTACCCTAACTGGATCTTATCAGCCTGCGAAATGCCTGTTACCTGTGGTAATAACTCTCATAGAAAGATAGATATGGGTCACTAGGGGCCTGCTACACCTATTGGTAGGTTCAGAAGGCTGTTATCAGCACATTCAATAGCCATTGCCAGTTTGTCAGGTTTCACTTTCCCAAGGTCTAGGTACCAAATGACATGGTTAAGTCTGGAAAAATTTCATGGTTGGGCATTCGTATTGGTTTCACATGGAACTCGAACCTCTGTCTCCTAGATTAAAGTTGCAGGAGTCATAAGCCTTCTCCCAGTCCACAAAGCACATGTAGACTGGATATGAACACTCCCACAACTCTTTGTGCTCTTTAATCGGAAAGCACCTTCTGGCAGAAAGTTTAATTTCATGGCTGTATAACAGCCTTCTCAACCTAACAGACAGTGTGGTGGGCATCTACTAACCTATATCTATGATGCATTACACCACTGAGAATGGCCATCTGAAAACAGGCAAGTCAAATTTAGGGGTTATTCAGTCTTAAAAGGAAGGATTATGAAATCCATTATAGGCTGAGAAAAGTCCTCAATTCCTCAGACTTCCTTCAAAACTTATTGTGTAAACCAAAACAATACAGTGGTCAGGGAGTTAAACAAGTCTGTTCCTGAAATCTATCCTCGATCTGTACAAGCAACCCTTCATCTCGTCACTCACGGTTGGTTCCCACGGCGATGAAGGCAGCGGCGGTGAAGAACAGGACGAAGATCATGTCACAGCGGAAGAGGAACCAACGCAGCGTGCACAAGTAGTGGAACCAGGCGGATGTGTGAGTATTGAGCGCTTTATGGAAGAGCATCTCGAAGTAGGTCTGACGCCCAAATGCCCGAATCGTCCACAAACCCTTCAATGAAATGATGAGGTGGGAGAAGATGGGGCTGCGAGCTGCAGGAGAGGAGAAGAGGAGACAACTGGTTTTAACTACATACAGTTTAAAAGTTTATTGTTTTGTAAGCTGCTTATCAAACATTCACTCAGTTGGTCTGATCAATAAAGCAACTGGAGTGAAGTGAGGAAGAATGAGTGAGTAAAACTGGCTCGGATTAAAGCTAATAGAGAGAGGGCTGGAATTAAGCAGATTTCAATCTGATGCGACTGCAGGCTAACCAGTGTCAGACGGAAACAAAGGACAGTAGCCCAAACAAACAGAAAATGTTACCACCTGTCGTGAACACTAGATGTGTTCACTAGATCCTACTGACGCAAGGATCAATCTTAAAAATTACAATGTAGTATCGAGAGTATATTTTGGCATCGATCCGCCTACCCCTAATCCTGGTACATGTAGGCAATGCCGGCACGCCTTCACAAGCAAGAGAACTCAGCTTTCTGGGTCAATATAGCACGCACTGAGGAAATATTGCTTCAACTGATGACACTGACCATCAGCACTGATCAGACATCCACATAAGAAAGTGTTCAATGGCGAGAAGAAGTTGCTTTTGAAGAAACATAAAAATCAGTGTAGGGCTCAGTGAGCAGAGAAGATGACTATAAACTGTCAGGGTAGAAAACCGCCTCCCACTGGAGCCAAATAAACCTCTGAGTGACTAACACACATAACATTTCCACAGTGTCTTGTCTGACATGCTACACGAGAGCGACACCAGGATGGGGTTGGAGGAAATCCCAGCTCGGCTCATCTCTCTGACCCCGACGTGCTCTCAGCGGCTCCGGAAAAGACCTCGCCGTCATCACCGAAACGAACATTCACTAAGAGAATCGAGAGCAGAGCGAGGAAGTCCAAAACACACACAGTCCAGTGACCTGTTTTTTTATCCTCTGGCTGTACAGAGCTGCACCGCCCTGCTGGCTGCCAAACCTCTCAACTTTTAGATCATTGTTCTGTGCTCTGATCTATGTCATCGTACAGTATTGTAAATCTTTATAGTATGTAGTTATTGCAGTTATGTACTGAGGTCTCACTCACAGGAACAAGAACGAAGAACAGTTTTCATTGGGTATTCTTTCATCTAAAATTAACAGTCACCATGTAAACTGTTGACATCGTGCTCTCTGGGTTATTCAAAGTGACAGAGACTGTTTCTAGAAACAAAGTTGTTGCTATTGATTTTCTTTTTTAATATAATTTGTAAAGGCACTACAAATACGATAAACGAGTTTCCATCTGTCCATTTTAAAGGGTTTGAGGCAGAGATGAATATCTCCAAATCTTAACCAATAAAATCCGACTACTCTATCTGTTTGGTTGATTACTACCAAAGGTTAGTCAGAAAATGTGCTTTCCTCACTGCTGACATCTTTTTGGGGGGTAAATTATGGAAGGATAACACATTGACTTGAAAAAAAACTGCTGCTTGGTATTAGGAATTAACAAAAGCAGATGTTGTTAACATACTGTAGAAACTACTCGTAATTCAGAGACAATAACTTGGTTAATTCAGAACTAGAATTCCGCCCCGCAGTTGTATGCCTCTGCGCACCAGTTAAGGGCATGCTGACCTTTGACCACAAAATTCTAATCAATTTATTCTTCAGTCCAAATGGACGTTTGTGTCAAAGTTAAAGAAATTCCCTTGAGGTGTTCTTGAGATATCGCTTTCGCAAGAATTAGAAAGAATGACAAAGATTCAAGGTCACACTGACCTTGACCTTTGACCACCAAAAACTAATCAGTTCATCATTGAATACAAGTGGACATTTGTGCCAAATTTGAAGAAATTCTCTTGGGAAGTTCTTGAGATATCGTGATCACAAGGATGGGACGGTGCACCTACAGGCAACCCCAAAGCGTAATGCCTTCAGCCACGAAAAATGGTCAATGCAGCTTCCACGTCACCTTTCTCATCATTTCCAAAACATCACTAAACTTAGCTTTTCTGCAACACACCTATTATGACAAGACTCTCACTTTGGGAGAAGGTCTAGTAGTTATAGAGACTGTCCTGCAAACGTACACCCACATGCATAAACAACTGTCTTATGTGTAAAAGCTTTTAGCAATGTGTTCATTCTTTTCACATGGAGACCAACTTCTGTTATAACTGGAGGATAACGGTTATTTTATTCGTCCTGCCTCACTTCCTTTCACTGTCCCTGCCCCTCGGAGGCAGCCCATCCATCCTCTCCTTTAACCCTTCCTCTGTCGTGTTTTTGTTCTTCAGCCCACCAGCTCTGCTGCCAGTTATGATGACTGTGGCGTCTGACTCCCCGAGTCTCACTTCCTCTGTTGGCTCTATTGGTTGGTCTCTTCTCTGCCTGTTTTTATCCTTCCTAACTCTCACTCTCATGATGATGTCAAATCAAAGAGAAATACAAACCTTTGTATCTTCAGGGGTAAATTCTCTCAGAGGTAAGCATTCAGAACACATTTTTAAGCAACAGAAGCAGATGACCTAATCCATGTTTGGAAATTAAGAAAACACTTGCTACATTTAATTAAATGTTTTAATCCAGCCAGTTTTTAAATTCTGTTTTGATTCACTATGTGCAAATGAATATTTTTCTTTAGTATGAGAAGGTCAGTCTCCTTCCTCTACTCTCCACCTGATGTGTCCTTCTTGGTACTTGTTATATCTCTTATCAAAGACCAAATGGAGTCACTGCACTTTTCTTATAACAACGTAATGTCTCACACTCAAATTTCCTCCCCCACTCTCACCTTCAGCCTCCAGTTGCTTGAGCTGCTGTCCAGTTCGTAAAAAGTACTTTCTGAGGATAACGAAGAGGAAAGCCAACGGGATGGCAGCGATGAAGATGTAAGGTCGCATGATGGACACAGTGAAGATGGCACCCGTAACAATCAACGTGAGCTGGTGTTAGAGGGGAAAAAAGAGAAAAATGATCAAACCTATGGCGGTCAGACTGTCAAACTAGGTAGCACAGATCAAAGATGAATCAAGATTCTGTTACTGCATTGCCTATTTCTGCCTCACACGTCTGCAGAAACACATCTCAGTATACTGTTTAGCTGTAAATGAGGAAGGTTGGGATCTGGTCGCCATGTTTAAAACAGTCGAGCCAAAACAAGGCACCTGCTGGACGGAGAATATGTTCTCATTTTACAACTGCACAGTCACTAAAATATGTTTCTGAAAACATCTGAGGTGAGAAATCAACAGTGCAGCAACAGAATATTGATTCATATTTGATCAGCTCTGCCCAGTTTGAGTTAGTCAGTCAGTTAACAAGCAGTGACTGACATGATAGACAGCTGCGTTAGAACCACCACTGCTTCATGCATGAATCACTGAATGACTTGCAGCCTAAATCTACAGGGCACTTTCATTGTGTTCAATTCAATTTTCATTTTGACTCTTTTAATTCCTTACATCCACTGAAGCATGTGCAATATCTCATTTTCTTTGTCCCCAGAGTTTTCAAAGAAGTTGGACCAAGGTTGTTCCGGCGCAAAGCTCCATCTGACTGGAATAATCTTCCTCTTTTCTTGAGATCTGTTACCTCTTTCCACTGCATCAGGACTTCTTTATAATAATATTTCAAAACAACTTGTTCATATTTTTAAAATGTCGTATTGAAAACCAGAGGTGGAAAGTAACTAATTACATTTACTCACGTTACTGTAATTGAGTAGTTTTTTTAATGTAATTTGTAATTTTTTCAGTAGTTTTTAAAATCTGTAATTTTACTTTTACTTAAGTAAATTTTGACTGAAGTATTGTACTTTGCTACATTTGAAATCACATCGCCAAATAATATAACTGTAGTTTCTAAAGAGCTAAGACAAAAAAACTAAAAATAAACATATTTCAGCAGTGGAGCACCACTGCTGCTAGTTGCACATAGGGGAAACACTGTTGCTCAATGGATTTGTTCTGTTTTGGAATACACAGTATTCTTCCAAATTAGGTTAGTGTATTTTAATATTCAGAATTTCGCTTCCACAAGCTCTCTCTTTCTTGACCATGTTTGCATCCCTGAGAATAATGCCCAACAACGTTGCTCAAAAAGTTGCTCTGTGTATCATCAGTCTAACAGTTGTGTTGGTGATTCAAAATGAATGAGGGCTGCACAATATTAGACAAAACTGACAATGCGACAACGATTTTGTATACTGCGATATGTATTGCAATATACAGTGTATTGCAATAACTTGAATAGCTCTAGTTGGAAAGAAGTCATCATTTGGGATTTGGAAAGGCTGTATTTGCATGAAATATACATTTTACAATCAAACTGTCATGGAAATTGAGAACTTCACAACCTAAAGTATTAACCAGCAAAATAATATGGCATATTGCCTTTGACTAATATTAAGATGAACTTATACTGCGAGTCTCACGATGTGACTATTGCACAAGGACGCATGGTGATGCTCTAATGATATTGTGCAGCCCTAAATTTAATTGAATTCTATGGTTCATCATAGAAAAATAACCAGTTTTTGGATTGGATTTATGACCCCTGGACCATTTTTGCACTGCATAGGAGTGACCCCCATCAAGTTGTTGGAAGTAACTAACAGCCGGGCTCCACCGGCTGCAAACTTAAGCGTCACGTCAGCGTAGTGTCGCAGCGTATTCATTTGGGCTCCACTGACTGCGTACGGAAGCGACACATAGAGAAGCCAGCGGGGTTGTTTACCCTTTGCGGAGCTGAGAGGCTGCATGTAGGCTGCATGAAATGTTAAAGCATTTTCCACCTAAGTTATTACATATATTTGAGTTATCTACAAGTTTACTGTACTGTTTGTCATCTACTCGCTTTCAAATGTCCGCCACAGACATTTACACAATGTCACGGATAAACATGGGTAAATGCATGAAAGAAAATCATCACATATCACCTCTGATAATGGTTTATTCATTTAAAAACACATTGTGCTCGTTTAGCACACTATTTCATGTAGTTTTTATCTGCTGGAGGGTCGCGTAGGGGGGCGTAGCGCGACAAAAATAGAAGAGCCGCGTAAAATAGAGTTTTGTCGCGCCGCTCCCGTTGCCGGTGGAGCCGCTGTAACTGATTAACAGTGGGGTGAGCTGCTACGGGACTCGCGCTGCAGACGTGTCACGCCGCTGACGTGCCCGGTGGAACCCAGCCGTAAGTAACTTCTACTTTAAGTACATTTTAAACAAACTACTTTTTACTTTTACTTGAGTAGATTTTTAGATGGGTAGCTTTACTTGTACTTAGTAGATTTTCATCAAAGTAAAGGTACTTTTACTTGAGTAGAATTTTTCAGTACCTCTTCCACCTCTGCTGAAAACTGCGATGTAACTATTTGAGGTCACAGTATCCAATTCCAACAGCTGAGGGCGGGGGGATGAGTGGGAGATGGTCAGCGAGATGTCTGTATCTGTGTATTTGTAGTGTGTGTTTTTTATGTAATGCAGTTTTGTCTGTGTGTTTTTGTTTTGTATTTGTGGCTGAGGACACCCTTGAAAATGAGATGCTACATCTCAAGGGGCTGCCCTTTCAATAAACTCAAATTCAATACATGTTTAAGGAGTGCACAACTTAATCTCAGTAAAGAAAAATAACTACTTGATGTGTTTTCTTTCACTACAACCTGAGTGAACATCAGTGCAACATTTGAAAGATCAAGGAAATTTTATAACTGATGTGGAGTTTGCATTATATTTCCTGGACAGGTAAGTACCTTTCAATTTCCCTGCACCCCTTTTGTTTTTGCACTATATGTATTATTTTATCTTGCACAGTATGTACAGTAGTACAGTGCTGGAGGAGGCAGATATGTTGAGTTTGTGACAAAATAAAACCTTGAAACTTGAAAACATTTTGTGACATCACCCACTGTGTTGGGTTGTGTTAAATACCTGTATGAGGTCAAACAGCACCAGAGGCAGCATGTCGTCTATAGTGGCCATGTCCTTGGTGAACCTGTTCATGATCCGGCCTGGAAGAGGACAAACAAGAAAATCAGTGAATGACCATATCAGTACATGTACCACAACACTCCCGACATGTGACATTTCAATCACACAAAATTATAAACTGAGAAAATCACCTGTCTTCATGGTGTTGAGCACGGCCATGGGAGCTCGCAGCACGGCGCTAAGCATCTGTTCATGCAGTCTTTTGGACACAGTGAGTAACGTGTGCACTAATGGGAGACCCCTGAAGAATCCCAAGGCCAGCACACTCTCCGACGTGGCCACAAAGATGTAGATGATGTAGTAGGCGCTTGTCGGTGTGACGATGACTGCCAGGTGGGTGGGGGGCGACGAGGTGTTGGGGTGCTGCTCGTCGATGTAGTTTGGTGATGCCGGGTTGGCGCCGTCCCTCCAGATCTCACTGTAGGAACAGAGCAAAGGACTGAGAATGAAACATGGACTGAAAACAGACACAATCTAAACTGTAGCCCCGTCAGTCAGGAGACAAATCAGTTTGTGCCATTACTGCTCTTAAGTACTTAACACAACAGTGGCAATGAGGAGGAATGACTGATAAATGTTTGCATGATATGCAAAAATCTTTTGAGTGTACGATACGTTATACATCGAACACTGGATTAGAGCTGTAATGATCAGACAATTGCTAACTATTTTGATCATCAAGTAATCGTTTTGTCAGAATTACCGCCCTGCGGTTGCATGACTCCGCCCCCCAGTCCAGTGTCTCTGACAGTCTCCATCCATGTCAGTGAAAACATGGATGCTTCACACACAGATCTATACAATCAGCACAATTTCAAGATCAGAGTCATCAATTCAGTATCTGACCAAATGTCTCCCCTTCTGTTCCTGAGATATGACTTCATTATTTTATCCTGTTAGACATTTGTGTCAAGTGTTGTCATAATTAGCATATGAATTCTTTACTTGTGGCAAAGACATATTTTGTAAGGTCAAACTGACCTTGACCGTCGACCTTCAACTACAAAATGCTAATAAGTTTTTTCTTCAGTCCAAGTGGACATTTGTGTCAATTTAAAGAATTTCCCTTAAGGTGTTCTTGAGATATCGCTTTCACAAGGAGACAGATGCAAGGTCACACTGAACTCATTCCAATCAGTTCACTGTTGAATCCAAGTGAACATTTGTGCCAAATTCGAAGAAATTCTCTCAAGGTGTTCTTAAGATATCGCGTAAGAATGAGACAGTCAGAGTGACCTTGACCTATGACCACCAAAATCTAATCAGTTCATCCATCATCGTTTGTGCAGGTGTGAACACAGCAATCACACTCAGGTGTGCACCAAAACAACCGGACCGAGACCTTCTTGAAGAGGTGGTCTCGGTCCGGTTACAAATGAACTCTGGTGCGGTTGGTTTGTGGTGAGAAGGTGTTCCGACCTGGATGTGAAGCAACTGCAGTCACATGACACATTGTTTGGGTTAAACATGAGCATGTTACAGTCCTGGAGGATTATTAATGTGCACCTCCTCCTGTACTGCCTTAATATGCACATTCAGCACATCCAATGCATCAAAACATTGTTTTCTAGTTGGAGCCGCGCCTCGTTTTCAAACTGTATGGTTTGACTAAAATGAACAATGACAGCAATATAGTCCACGATGAGCAGCGCTAAAATCAACCTGCGTAGTTGTCCCTCCATTGTGACATTAGAAAGTGTCACATTTATCTTGCAAGTGTACTCTTCTTCAACGTTTGCTTTACTTCCTGGATTTTTCCCACATGGAAATTCTGACCAATCAAGAGCAGCTTTCTCACACAAGGCATTTGATCTGGTCCGCTTGTAAATGCTGTCGTGAGAACACGAACCAACTCTAGGCAATTATACAACTTTGGAACAACATGAGTCCCTGATTCAGACCAAAGGAGACGACTCTAGTGCTGACAGCACCCTTAGTCTCAGATTCTTAAGCAACATAAAACATGACACTTACTCAGTAATGAGGAAAATGCCAAGGACTGATCCAGCAACCTGTTAGTGGAAAGAAAAAAAGCAAATATAAGAATCTAATTAAATTTACACGTAAAAACAACTTAAATATGGTAGTAATTTTACCTCAAGGGCGAAGACTACGACGATAAAAATTAAGACGTAGACTAAGCTCCTGTTGGTGGTGATGTAGCGTAGGTAAGTGCTCCATGAGGTAGTTTCAAAGATGTTGTCACGTTCGTCTGCAAAACATTGCTGTGAAGAAAGAGAATTGACCTTTCACCGGACAGACCACGCTACATATGCAGGAAAACTTTAATCTGAGACAAAAACAAGTGATTTTTTTTTGGACATTCGAACGATCATGAAAATGAGCGTGAAGAAAACAGTTTGATTCTTCCAGAAGTCTAAACATAAAAAAAGCTCTACCTCCATGTCTTCTTCATCCACTTCCTCACAAATGTCATACACGCTGTCCTTGGACAGGCGGCGGGCATAAATGTCCAGCTCGGTCGCCAGGTCGCACTGCGGTGTGATGGACAGCTTTTTCCTGAAGGAGGACTGCATCTGCTCTCTGCGCTCCTGGCCCTGAGAGTTGGTGATGAACGCTAGGACAGACTGGCGCCGCTGCCCGTTGAGGTGCTGCAACCCATGATGGTACAAGTTCCCCCTGGGGAGCACTTCCTCTACTTGATCATCCTCCGGTACTACTGAGAATTTCCTCTCAGAAAGTTCACGAGCCCCGTCCTCTATCGTTGCGGACTGGGGAGCATTTGCAGTCTGTTGGGAGTTCCCGATGAAGGAGAACTTGCGAGCGGCTGCCAAGGGACTGAGGATGAGGGACTGTTTGCGTTTTTCTGGGTAGCTATCACCTCCAGGATGGCCTTGGGATCCAGAGATGACTATGGGAGGCGGCGGCTGGCGGAATGACTGGCGAAGTGTCTCTGGGCCTCGGAAGCCAGCGGTTTCATCGATGGAGACCCTGCGGAGAGTTTCTGTGAGGATGGAGCTGCGTCGCTCTGCGTTGATGTTGTCATAAGCCTGCATGCCGAGGAGGAGGGAGCTGAAGTCAGGGCGCTGGGCCTGCAGCTCGAAGAAGGTACCGTAGAAGTAGCAGTCTCCGTTGTGCAGTAGAAGGATTTTGTCGGCTCTTTTTAGATGATCCAACTTGCTGGTGACTACAATGCGTGCCTTGGAGGCCATAAGTTTACACACACACCTGTGTGGTGATACAGAAAATAAAGACTGTAAAATATCAGATGTCACAATGGTTAAACCAAACCTGACCGTTAGGCTGTTTATATAACACACAAGAAAAGACAGGGTGAGATATCAAGTCTTGAAAGAATAACCAGCACTCAAAATTAACAAGCTCCTGGGTGTGTTTATACCCATAACTATGTTCAAGCTTTCCCTACATAACCAAAATGTTTTTACCAGATTTCCCCTCTGAACAACTGCCAAAGTCCACATTTCATCAAAGGATTATTCCATTTTGCTCAACTCCCATTTCCTGAGAAGGATTCAGTGTGATGAAGCAGCCGTAACTCACCACAAGTCAACCCCAGTGTGTGTCTGAGACAATAAGAGACAACCTTGACCTTGAACTTAAAACTTTAAGCTCAACCACCCCCACCTCCGCCACATGAAAGACTCTCTGTTGGGATACACACTTCTCAAAGATCTCTTTCTCTGTCACGATGTCCAGGTGGGTGAAAGGTGCGTCTAGCAGGTAGAGGTCTGCATCTTTATACACAGCCCTGAGAGAGAAAACACACACACACACACACACACACACACACACACACATACACACACACACACACACACACACAGTGAGTCAGAGAGAAACAGAAAGGTAAAGAAATGTGGACGCATGAGATACAAAAATACAAATACTGACAAAACATTTTGTATTTTTTGTATAGTATTTTTCAACATGGACCTTATTTTCACGTTTTGGGGAAATGAAAATGTTTTAAAAATTGGCCGGTGTTAAGCAACAGGTGCTGCTACAAAGTCCCGTCTTTATGCTTCCTTTGAATTTTAACACAAAACCAAACAACGAAGCATCAGTTTGCTCCAATGTGTGATTTCAGACAGCATGCCAGCAACACGGAAGCAAAAGAAGCATGACAGGTGTGACATGTAACACAACAGTGTCTGCCTTTAGTGCTACATAAAACATATGTGTTGGCAGTGCTTTATAAACAATAACAATGGCATTAACATGGCAATAACAATCATTTACTGTCCGTTATATGGTGGCTGATCTTGTCCTCTGCCCAGAGGGTAAGAAGCTTCAAGACCTCATTGTTTTCCCAAATGACCCTTCGCTAAGCCCCGCCCCCCTTAGTTACTGTTGCCACGTCCGTCAAGCTTTCGCTCCTAGCATAAGAAATATGGAGTTTTCAACGATATCAATGAGAGATATTCCAAAGAAAATAACATCAAATTTCTGGAAAAACTGTTTGGAGATATCAGAGAGAAGCCGACAGAAAGGTCTTCAATATGCATGTGAGAGCTACATTCACAATATCATCTGCTGGCGGAGTATAAATCACGATAACATTAAAATAGAGGGAAAAGCTCACCAGTCGCAATGCAAGCGTCAGGCACCCCACGTCTTGACACTTCACGTGAAGGACAATGAATGTTCTTGTACAGCAGGGTAAGTCAATATATGGTTTAAATTTAAGTTAATGTTGAGTTATGTTCCCTCCTTGGGGCAGACAAAGGGAGCTAATAGAAGCTAATATGCCAAAGTGGCTAATATGCCGGACCTCTCGGTTGCTATACACGGTTGCTAACGTAGGATTGGACAGTGACTGATTAAGGGAGAGGCTTAGCGAAGGGTCAATTTGCAGACATTTTCGGCCGCTGTTCTTTATTTAGTTAGCTGCTAACTGCTATCAGCTGCTGTTAAAATGTCTTAATGGTGGGTCGCACGCATAACACGTCGTCAAAACGTCACACCCGTCCTGTCAATGGTCCTGTCCTGCTGCCTGTCCCTTTTACACAAGATGTAGTTACAGCACTGTTACTACCTTTGCTGCCGCCTTAAAGGAGAGACAACTCTGTACCTGGATTCTGCGATTGTACCTATTATACAAAATGGAGAGGCGTGAAACTCCCACCTTGAAGAGGCAGTGTAAAAGGGGCTGGGGCTGCAGCTAGCAGAGTCAAAACAGATTTAAATGTAACCACTCTGGGCACGATCACATCATCGATTCACATCCACTAACAGTGTTTGTTTTTGCCACTGACAGGCTCAGAGTTTAACCAGAAACAGCCCTGAAATCACCGTCACCAAACACGCCAGACTCCATTTAGATAAACTGTATGTATAGTATGTATAGTGCCAGTATATATATTTCAACCAATCCAGAACTGGCGACTGCTGGAACAATTAAAAGGTAAACCAAGACAATTTTTGTAAATTTTGTTTTGTTTCTGTTGACTTCGAATAAAGTGTGTTTTATTATAATAAAATGATTTAAAAAAGGATCTTACTCTTTCACAAAAAGGTCTGCCTTTGCAGAAGATCCTTTCCATAATATTGTCAGACACTCAGAATAACAATCTGAGCCTGTCAGTGACAATAACACACACTTTTATTAGACATAAATCGAGGGTACAAACATGCCTTGAATGGTTACACTGCAGCCTGTCTCACCCAGTACTGGACCAGTTTCACAAACTGTTGATTCCATTAGTCACTAAGACACAAAAACATGGGGAAACAGGGTCCAAGTTAAAAAATACTGAAGTTACCCTTTAAGGTGAGAGAAACAGAGAATATTGTGACGACAGAAAGAGAGACTTTATATCAAATGGTGTAAATGAGGAAGTCTGGTCCCTGTGGATAAATCAATTCCAGCGAATGTTTACAGTGATGGCGGGAGCCCAAAAAAACAATGAGTGGCTGCAAATTGATGCAAGGACACTAAGCCAATAAATAATGCATGGGAATACTGTCTGAGTGTCTGACTGCTGTAACCTACACACAGATTTAATGGAGTAATAAAGCTCTAGCAGAGCCGTAGAAAGCACTCATCATTAAAATGTGAGGCCATAAAACACAACAGTTAGTGCAGGCAGACAAACACACAGATGAGAATGATCAGTGATGGTTATCAGCTGCAGCAGGTTATGATTATGTACAGCAGAGGCTCGAATCTTTACACTGTTGGGAACCAAGCCAAATACATCAAATCCTAAAATACATGTAAGCCAATAAAAACATCGACTAAATGATTTTTACAAAGAGTGGAACCTCTTACCCTGGAAGTGTTAGTTATGATATTGATAACGGTGATTATTTTATGGCCCTGAAATTGATGTTTTGAATTATTTATTGCAAACTGCAGTGTGTATGCAGACCTCTAATGCTGATAAAGGTTGCAGGAGTGAATATGTGTTGGTTTTCAAATGAACACTAGAATTACCGCCCAGCGGTTGTATGACTCCGCCCACCAGTCCAGTGTCTCTGACATTCTCCATCCATGTGTGTGAAAACATGGATGCTTCAGAAGATCTATACAATCAGCACAGTTTCAAGATTAGAGTCACCAATTCAGTATCTGACCAAATGTCTCCCCTTCTGTTCCTGAGATATGATGTTAAAACATGATGATGTCAGAGTGAAACTGACCTTTGACCTTTTGACCTTCATTATTTTATCCTGTTAGACATTTGTGTAAGTTTCATCATAATTAGCATATGAATTCTTTATTTGTGGCAAAGACATAATTTGTAAGGTCACAATGACCTTGACTGTCGACCCTCAACCACAAAATTATGCTAATCATTTTTTTCTTCAGTCCAAGTGGACATTTATGTCAATTTAAAGAAAGTCCCCTAAGGTCTTCTTGAGATATCGCATTCACAAGAATGAGACAGGCATGGTCACAGTGACCTTGACCTATTACCACCTAAATCTAATCACTCTAATGTTTGTGCCAAATCAGAGGAAATTCTTTTAAGCTGTTCTTAAGAAATGGCGTTCACAAGAATGAGATGGATGCAAGGTCACAGCGACCTTGATCTTTGACCCTTGACCACCAAAATCGAATCAATTCATTGTTGAGTCCAAGTGAACGTTTGTGCCAAATTACAGAAATTCCCTCAAGGAGTTCTTGAGAAATTGTGTTCACAAGAATGAAAAAAAAGTCACAGTGACCTTTGACCACCAACATCTGATCAGCTCATTGTTGAATCCAAGTTGACATTTGTGCCAAATTTGAAAAAAAATCCCTTGAGACGTTCTTGAGATATCACGATGTGTTCACGAGGTTGAGACATACGTACAACTCAAAGACATAATGCCTCCGGCCACAGCTATCGCTGGTGCGGTGGCATAACAATACTTTTGGTATCATCTGTCAGTTATTTTCTGTGAGGCGCTCACTTTGATCCATCTCATGTGCAGCAGCTGATATTTTGGCCATTTCCTACAAAGGGAGTTGAATTCCCATTTCTCATTAAACAATAATATACCACAGATTCTAGTAAACAAATGGACAATCTCTTAAAAAAAGCCACACAAAACAACTCGCTATGTGCTATATTTACCTCTTATGAGCACGTCATTAATAAGAAGTGTGACTCAAATCCTCAATTATGTTCTATTTTTGTCAAATGTGAAACAACAAAACGAAAGGTTTGACAAAGCAAAGAGCAAAATTAAAAATAGTCAGCAGAGGTGGCCTGCACTGACAGTTACAAGGGAATGAATGAGGCGTTCTGACAGATGCTCAGGTGTGAGAGGAAGTACCTGGCCAGTCCAAGACGAGCCCTTTGACCGCCACTGAGGGTCACCCCTCCTTCAACGAGGAGCGTCTTGTCTTTTTCAGGCAGCAGAGCAAAGTCCTGGCAAAGAGAGGAAAGGAAGAGGTCAGCAGGTCAGACACAGACATATGGTCACTTTTTAGAGAACAGTAAGAGGAATGACGTGATACCACAGAGCATGGCGAAGAGGTGCAAACATATTAGGACACTGAGGACAGTCAAACAATTCACTTTAAGGGACAATTTATCCCTGAATGAAAAATACCATTTTCCCTCTTATTTGTAGTGTGATTTATCAGTCTACAACATTTTGGTGTGAGTTTCTGAGCGTTGAAGATATCTGCTGTAGAGATGTCTGCCTTCTCTCAATACAATGGAACTAGATGCAGGCCAGCCATTATGAAATTCGGGCAGGTGGAAAACATTTTCAAAAGTGGGCCCCTCATCCAAACCCAATAATTAACTGCCCTCCAGTGAATGAGTAGAGAAAAGTAAAATCAAACATTAGCTGAGGAAATTACTGCAAGGTATTAAGTCATGAGATAAAATCAGGAGTGAACAAATATTTTTTTCTTCATTTATTCATTCAATCTTGAGGCTATTTTAATCAAATATTGGTCAAACTGTGGGCAGAACTGAAACAGCATAAAGAGTGTATGGCTGTCAACTCGCAGTTTTCCAGTCATACCCATTTTATGCAATTCCAAGACTGTTTAGGAACCCAAGAATGCAGAAATATTTAAATACACCATGTTGAAAAATGGCAATATTCCCTTTTCCCTCGCCAAACTTTAGCCCAACTTTGGAGCAATATTTGGCCCTCTTGCCAACAAGATAGCTAGCTAACATTACAGTCGGCATTAATGTTTACATCTCACGACATCATTAGCATGAGTCTCTCTCTATTTGTCCTTCTGCATGGTGATGCGGTTGGTGGGTGTAGTTGGGTAGAAAGAAAATAGTTCCTACATGAAACTGCTCACAACAAGGTCTGTGGATTATCTTCAGTAACCGGGTCATGATTTCTGGAAAGAGACTTTGATGTTGAGTTTTTCAAATGTATTTTTGGGCACTTTTAGCACCACAAGCTGAGTGTCATCTAGTTCCATTATGGTGGAGAGAAGGCAGACATCTCTACGGCCGATATCTCCAACACTCTGCAACTCACACCCGAAAATCTAGATTGATAAACAGCACTACAGGTAAGAGGAAATGTGTATTTTTGATTCTGGGGCGAACTCTCCTTTAAAGAAATATCTCACGTCCACCTCTTTGAAATAGACCTCCACATGCTTTGCTATGATTGTGTCAAAGTAAAACTGATTCCTTTCAGTTTCTCTTTCTACAGTGTGACTGACGTATTTAAATTTTACCAGGTAGTTGAACATGTTTTGAAGTGTCCCCTTCACACTGTGTGAAGGCCCGATGACCTTTCACAATGCCCTTGTGCACTTTCATAATTAGCTTCTTTTTTTAGGGTGCAGAAAATGGCCCTATATGAATGATTTTGGGAATGTGGTGACTGGGGGATTTCCAGTATGTTCTGAGGGAGGAAATGCAAAATATTTTGACTGGAAAAACACATCAGGGGCAGACATGAAACAGCACAAGATTTTAGCACCATGCAGTCAACGCAAAATACTGGTTTCACTCAGAATAATGCAGGGTAGAAAATGAAATGGAATAGAAAAAACTAATATATGAAAATATAGTAATAATAATAATAATAATAATAATAATAATGGTAATAATAATAATAATAATAATAAAATCAATCCTTTTTTGTATGGAAAGTTGCTGTTTCAAATAAATTAATTTGAATTAAATTCAATTTTAATATTCCTAATTTAGTCTTTATTTATTGATATGCGTGAGCAAGGTATCTCTTATTGTGTTACTACTGTTTACTGTATATACAACATAGTGTGCCAAGTCCTGAACATGACTATTACCTGGTAATCAGAGTAATTTGTGTTCATATGACCACAGATTTATTGTCACAGTTCAAAGCACAGAAAGCACAAACCACAGATGAGACAGGCACATGGATGATGTCACAGGTTGAGACATATGGTGCGTTCGGTGGTAATTGATCATGGAAACAGACGTCCAAACCAATAACAATGAAGTGACAGCACAAGTTTATCATCGTTAAAGCGTCCTACCTTTTTACCATCAGCTTCCGCTGTCCTGACAGGAGCGCATAGGGGACCAAGTTAACAGGTTGTTTAACAGCTTGTAAAATGAGGAGGCATAGTAAAAAGACATGTTGTGTGTCTCACTGTGAACAAAAAGCACCTGCCGGTTGGGTCGACTAGCTCGAGGCTGGAGAGGCAAAGCATGAGTTTACAGTGGGAAGACCACCCACGGCAGTCTGTCTGGTGCTTCAGGGAGCAACAATGGTGAGGAGTTACAGTCAGAAGCCCTCTAAACGCCTCGTCTCCGTCTGAGGAGATCTGCTCTAGTTGTCACTTCTGTCTGTCAGGGTTGCCTTGGGGATTTTTCCTGTGTCTGTTTCTCTCTTAAGTAATTTCTAACCTCTTGAAGTGCTTGACGACGCAATTCACAGAGAATCAGTGAAGGATTGGTACTTTTAACAGTTATAGATAATGACGACGAAGTCCCAGTGTCCTCAAATGTGATGACAAGAAAGACCCAATGTCCTTCAACGAGCTGATGAAAAATTACAAATGTCTGCAAATGAGTACTTTCTAATCAACAACTTCTCAGCTTGTTACTGTTGCTACAACTGGTCTAAAATGTCTACAAACGAGGACAACAGGTCTAAGTTGAGCAGAATGAAGTATAAGGTCCAGTAAACCCAAAATGTGATGCCCTCTTAAGAGGACACAGGGTCTCTAATGTCACGAAAGCACAAACACGCCAATAAAGTTTTGCAGCTGAGTGTGATTTGCCCTTTTCTTTTACGTCTGATTGCAATTATCCGTATGGCAAAGTATAAATGTGCCAAGAACACAGTCAGCAGGACACGGACAGAGAGAAAAAGAAAACTTAAAGAAAAGCATAAGGGACTGCGAGCTACAGGTCCTGACTGACAAGGCAAAGACGTATTCCTCAAAACTTCAGACAAACACAACCGTATTTGTGTTAGCACAGGTGTGACACCTCTTATGAAAGAGCTTCACCATCTCTCTGAAGATGCTGGTAGTTTCAGTGTAACTGTTTGTGTTTATTGGTGTTGATTTTTGTCAACTAATGACGCTCATTTGCATACAAAAGGGTCACCAAACATATGCATATTACCTCATTTAAATCGGTGCAAATAGCACAATGGCAGCGCGGGCAGTGGTTCATTTCACTCTTTGTGCGTGCTTTGAGAAATACTTATTTTTCCATATTTGTGCAGACTTAGCAGCCCCAAAGGTAACATAATCGTTTTGTGAATTCACCCACACGTTTAAAAAAAAAAAAAAAGCAACCTGAGGCAGGTTTAAATGAGGAGGTGAAAGACATCAGGACCCCAATCACTGCAAGACTCTTTTTTTTGTTTTTTAATTGGTAAAGCCGCCTTTTGAAAGTGGTACTGAGGGATGGGACAAATATATTGAAGAACAGGGACAATATATTGTACTAATACTGTACTACTGGCAGAATGGCTGGTTGAACAGGCAATCCTTCTACATTCATCCCTCTTCAATATTATTTGGGGTTTTCAAGATGATCGAAATCGATTATCTTCTGTTATCCATACAGTCATATCTGTTGTCTAACTGAAGAGGTTTTTGACCTGTGATGAGGAAGACACCATTTTGTACTTGGAAAATCTGTCTTTCTACTATTAGCAAAGACCTGTGGCCGCGTTTTACAGTTTTTATTTATTAATTAAGTGTTATTTATTTATTCATTTAATTTCATTAATTTCAAATACATATATTTTAATTTATTTCATTTTATTTGTCCTTGGTGAAGAGTTAAATGATATTTATTATTTTGTCTGTATTTTAATAAAATATTAATATTTTAAAAAGGGCGCAATCTTTGATCCAAACAGCAACAAAATGGTTTCCACCAACTTACACATACACACACAAAAAAATCATTTTTCTCTCCCAAAACACAAGATTTAAACCACTGTAACTCTTAAACTGATTGACCGGTTACACAGCAAAGACAAAAACTACAACACGTTACAAAAACCGATGATGTTGTAAAAAAGGTTGTGTAAAAGCTGCAGTTTAAGATGCCACATTTTTTAAGTGAGGATCATTTTGAGAAACATAAGAAAAAATGTTTTCCTTTGAATTTAAATCTTCAGTTATGAAAGACCATCTTAAATGTATTTGATATAAAATATTATGAATTCTGCCTTAATAAGAATCATGCTTTCTGCAAATGCAGATGAAAAATGTAGATTTGCGCATTTTTTTATCATTTAAAAAAGGACCTACTGTGATGCCAGACTGATACAAGACATGGAAAAAAATTGCACATTGCTTAAAATCACTTGTAACCACAAATGAATCCTTCAAATAAAGCTTCAGCTCCAACACAGTTTGAGGATGAGCTGCGTTTAGAGACTGTTTGACAAAACCTCAGAGGAACTGTCTCTCCTGTTTTCAGCCTCAAAACTCACAATCAAAGCACGTCCTGTCATTTCCATACAATCTAAAGCCGAACTGACGGTGTGACTCCTCTCCACACTGCTTTTGTTATTGACCTAACATGCCAGCGTTTGATGCCTCCCCTCAAAGACGAAATGGAGGCAGATTTTTTTTTACAGTATATTGAGGCGTCAGTGTTGCACGCCATCTTTGTTTGCTGTGACAACATGTTGTGTTTTTGTCAAAACCACTGAGACACTGTCGGTGCCACAGGAGATGGAGGTGGCTGTAAATAAATATGATGTCACCCTCTGTTTGAGCTGCTCCACTGATGTCTGTATAAATGATACTAATACAGTGTATTTAAAACACCAATATAAACAAAAAATGTCTCTGATTTATCAGTATAAACAAAAAATTTGATTTTATTCAACACTTTTTAAATGCTTATGGTAGTTCGGAGACACAGTGTGGGACAGTGCATTACTCAATATATGACATCACTGTAATGTACTCTTCCTGTATATTCTACATATAGATGACATGTCCTTGATGTATCTCAGACATCAACATATCTGAGACCTTTACATCTAAATCATTTATGTGAACGTTTGTATTGCATGTTGGACTTTTTGTGTATCCATTCAGACTGTTTGTATTTTCTATATACATAAGTATCTTACTATATCTTACTATATAATGATTAAAACTCTGTCTGTTCCACGTTTTTCTCCTCACTGACTTGGTCAATCCATGTGAAATTTGGCACAGTGGTAGAGGGTCATGGGAGGATGCCAATGAAGCAATATTACATCAATTGGCCAAAGGGGGGCGCTATAGCAACCGATTGAAATGTCAAACTTTGAATGGGCATATCTCATGCCCCGTATGTCGTAGAGACATGAAACTTTGCACAGAGATGCCTCTCCTCATGAGGAACACATTTGCCTCAAGAACCCATAACTTCCGCTTATATAGATTTTCCGCCATTTTGAATTTTTTGAAAAACACTTCAAATGGATCTCTTCCTAGGAAGTTTGAGCGATCTGCATGAAACTGGGTGAACATAATCTAGGGACCAATATCTAAAGTTCCCTCTTGGCAAAAGTTGGAAAACTTACTAAAACTGAGCTTCTATAAGGCAATGAATATTGCGGAGGGCGTGGCTCATCACATAAAGGTGTATAACATCTCAAGGGTTTCACCCATCACCACGCAACTTTGTAGGCATATGACCACACATAATCTGAGGGGACCCCTCCATTATTGACCCCATCAAACAAAATGGGGGCGCTAGAGAGCTCATTTCTTATCTAGGCCTAACCGCCATATGGATTTTTACTAAACTTGGTAGATATGTAGAACAGGACGCCTCAAGGTGACTGGAGAAATTTAACTCTAATTGGCAACTGGGTGGCGCTATAACAACAGAAAAATGCTTCAAAATGGCTAAAATGCGACCGATCGCTGTGGCTCCCCCTGTGGACCAATGTTGGTGTTGTTTCTAATGTTTGGTATGACTAAGTCATGGTATGGTATGCTGTACATAATCTACTCACTGACGTGGTCAATCTATGTGAAACTGCACATAGGCATTGAGGATTGGCATAGGCAGAAGGTGACAAAGCTACCAATGGCTATGGACTAGTACATAAGTATTATACATGCATGTGCAGTATCTACAAAAAATATTATATCACTTCTGGCGGTTTGCAGCATAAAAAATTCCTACTAGTTTTTCTGCTCAACAATGTAAAACATATTTAATAATATGACTGAATGTAGAATCACAGGACAGATCTGACGGTGTGTCCACACAGCTTGTCTGAGCTGCAAACGTCCGTCACTGGGAACCAACAAGCTCATATTCCATCCCAGTGACATAACGTGAGATTTCCATAGCAACAGAGGAGACATTATTCTGCTGAGGGACCCGTCACTCAACAGTGAGGCTTATGAGAGCCTGAGTGTGTGTGTCAGTGTAAGAGACAGAAGCTGTGCAGGCATGCGTGTCTTTGTGTGTGTGAGGCTCATAATGGGTGTGAATGTGGAGCCGGGGAAACCTGAACCTTCTTGATGCTTTGCAGAGGCTCCAAACAGACAAGTGAGCAGAGAGCATCAGTCTGATGGAAGAGAAAAGACCTGAGGAGGAGGAGGAGGCTGCTGGAGATGAATTTTTTGGAGAAAACTGTTATTCATGACTAAAGGTAATACTCAGTGACATCTTCATTGCAACATGTTGCTACTGTGTGTCACTGATTTATAGTCACTCAACATACTCCTGCTCACTGACACTTTGTTTTTGTTTGTACCCTTTTTAATTGACAACAGTGGCTGTGGTTTGCAAAATATGTGGTTGGTTGTGCCAACCAGGACGGGAAACACAACAAATTTTTCATCACCTGAAAACGTGCCATCTCAGCGACTACACTGACAGCATGAAAATCCAGCCCAAACTGCATTAAGTCCACCAACAAATGTTCAATGGCCTAGCACTTCTGCCGATCAATAGTGTCCTCTTTTGCCGCTATTACCCTGTCTGAGAAGCCGCAGTGTCACACTTTCTAGCCAAAGACATGATGCCCATGAGCACCGTGGAGAAAGACAGGGTCAAGAAATTAAATAAAGTCTGAGACTGCAGGTACGAGCTCCAAGGTAGGAAATGTTTTCTCAAACTGCTCTGCCCCAGTTTTACGACAGGTGCCGGGGGAAGCTGAAAAATCATTTGGTTCCTTCAGGTGTCAGACGTTATCAGGATACTTTTCAAACTCGCAGCATAATCAAATTATACATCATGATAAATATCGATATCAAACAATGCAGGAAAAATTATCGGTATATTTTTTGCCATATCGCCCAGCCCTAGGCTTCAATTAATGTCAGTTGCGGGGACAAGTTCTCATGGTGGTAGCAAAGTATCGAAATATCCAGTGAACTTTAAACAATTACTGCAGCTTGACAAAGTTTTCCATAAGTATTTGAAAATCGCTGACATCTTAAACAACCACCTGTGCCGTTTTATTTTTAGGTTAGGATTCCTTCAGCGTTCACTGTTCAGGATGTTTGGACCGGGAGCCAAATCACCCACAGAGGTCTCCTCCTCCTTCAAAACAAACAGGTCCAGTAATTACAACCAGTAAAAAAAACTGAATAAAGCAGTTTCACATTGGAAATGTGTGTTTCTGCGACACTCTTCAGAGCATCAAGAGGAGCTGCTAGTTGAGCTGCCGCTGACATTAACTCAACTTGTTTATCTGACAACTTAAATTCCAATGATTAAAATCCTTCAACAGGTGAAAAGGTAAAGTTAAAAATCTAAAAAGTGATGGTGACGTGAAACAGTAGGAAAGTCAGCTGGAAATGTTTCAGTGTCCATCGCTTATAGAAAATCCAGAGTGTGATCCACTTCTGTCCATATTCTTAATATCCAAACACCCATATTTTCTCAACACATCACTTATCATGTGAGAGCCCGCTGAGCTTCTGCATTACGTGCACAAATCTGCCACACTGCACCTGTGTATTCAGTCACATTTTGTGCCTGTGTTTTGAACACTCGTGTGGTCCTTCTGCATGTTCAGTATGCTCCAAATATGTGTGTTTTCACCAAAATATGGGTATTAATCTTCATATTTTAGGGGAAATATGAGTGTTTGAAGCTCCCTGACCATATTGACTGGATTGTGTTTTGAGATGTTTGCTGGCCGGGTGAAAATCAACAGACTGCACTGATTTACCACATTAAAAATCTTGGCAAAAATCCTCTGCTCTAACAGAAGTGGTTATATTTAATGTGTTTGGGTGAGTCTGGTGTAATAAGCAGATGATTTGTGTAGTTCACATGAGCAACAACAGCCTCCATGTTTGACCATCCCGACAGAAATACACTGAAGAAGAGAAAGCATGAATAACATGATAAAGTGAAGGTACCTCCTCCAGCTGGCAGGCCTTGATGACGGAGGTGTAGCGGTACTCGTCATAGGTCAGGCCAAACAGGATGTTGTCTCGAATCGTCCCCGGCATGATCCAGGAAGTCTGTGGTGAGAAGGAGATGCGACCGCTGTGTCGGATTTTACCCTCCGATGGCACCAGCTCTCCCAGGATCATCATGAGCAGGGAACTCTGCAGTGAACAGAGAACATTTTTATGCTGAGGCATTAAGATGTTGCTCTCACACAGAGCAGACTGCAGTGAGTCAGCATGTAGGGCCTCAGTGCCTTGCTCAAGGACACTTTGACCAAACATCTGACAGTAAATGGATTCAGTATCACATGCAGATTCTGTGCAGTCTCAATAAACACTCTACCCACAACCTGATGTTATTTTGTTTGACCTACCTTCCCTGAGCCAGTGGATCCAGCCACTGCCAGCATCTTGCCCTTCTCCAGGTACAGGCTGATGTTTTTGAGCACAGGTGTGACGTAGAGGTTAGTGAAGAAGAGGCCGGCGTCACCGTTCAGGTGTCCGTTAGCTTTGTTCTCCTGCTTGATCTTCTCAAACAGCTCACCGATGCCCTGCACAAGAGTTCAAATCAGAGTCTTAATGGATTAAATGAACACTTAAGATGGTACACAGAAACATAAGTTATATTTAACCATTTCTCTCAGTTTGTGGAGTTTTCATTTCGTTTTTAAAGCTCCAGTGTGTTGGATTCAGGGGGATATATTGGCAGAAATGGAATATAATAACATCTACATAGGGAGCAGGTCCTCGTCTTTGGAGATGGCCATGCTGCACCACCATGTTTCTACAGTAACCCAGAACAAACCAAACACTGGCTCTCGGTAGATATTTGTGTTTTCACATCACCCACTGTAGTTAGCAGCACCTCCACGATGAGCAGTGTTGGAAAAACACTGTTTTTTTAATTTTTATTTTCTAACATGAACTTGAATTATTCAGTGTTTCTAGCGGTCTAAATCACTGAGTCCTAAATCTTACACACTGGACCTTCAAAATACAGTTTCAAAATGTCCAACATATATGTACAGTATTAATGATGTCATGAGAACTGATACTCATGATACCTTTCGATTCCATGATGGAAAAAAAAAGAAAAAAAAAAGGCGATACTCTTTTTATTTGAAAAACCTGAAGAGCCGATACCAGCGTAAGAATCGGTGCTATGACTCTTCCGGAACTGATGGGGGCAGTATACGTCATACAGCGTTACAGTCCATGCCTACATTCAGAGCGAGGGGGTGACGAGGAAGTAGAATTACACATGGCATACCTACACGCGAAAGGATGGCAGAAGCAAGCCGGTACTGTGTACTTTGCTTTTTAAAAATGCATGAAGCGAGGAGAGGTGAACAATATGAAGCAATGAAGGTTTTGGTAATAGTACCGGCAAGAATTTAAAACTACTTTACCCCTGTATATACAGTAAGTAATATCAATCTGTTGATAGAAATGTTATTTTACTGTATATGCAAATATTTTAATAAAGTATTTCTTGTTTAAGTACATGGGATTTTAGGATTTTTTTTTTTTTTTTTTTTTTTTTTTTACCGTGGTATCGATACTGGGATATGAGACTAGATATTAGTGAGTACATCATCACCTGTGTCTATGTCTGTGTCTATGTCTGTGTCTGTTCAACCAACCAAATTATCTGTAACTGTACTTGGAGTGGGCGGGGTTTATGCCAGAACTGGGTGGAGTTTAAATCAAAAGTGGGTTGAGCCTAATCAGACGATGTTGTTTTAAGCCTGAAATTTATTTGGCTTAATCAGCAGTTGAAATATTTATTACCTGTGAGAAAAGTATTTACAGAGCAGCCTCAGAACTGAGCTTGAGATCATTTTTATCACAAGAGTAACAGATTAAACACAGCTACCAAAATGAGGATTTTCCTTCATCACAAGTACAGATAATGACACATTTTACTTGTGTGATACTCCTTCTTGTAAAAAGTACATTACCTGTACGGGATGCTCGTTTCATTTGAGTATTCAGCTCAACCCTACTAGATATTTTGGATATCCTAATATTGTAAGTGTTTTCCTGGTTTTAAAGGCTGCGTTACAGTTAAGTGATGTAATTTTCTGAACTTACCAGACTATTTTGCTATTTGCCTTCAACCACTTGGTCATTATATCCACATTACTGATGATTATTTATCAAAAATCTTATTGTGTCAGTATTATTTGAAAATCAGTAGCAAACCTTACATTATCGTCGCAGTATAAATATCTGGTATCTGGTCAAAAATATAGTGACATTTTATTTTCTCCATATCGCCGAGCCCTGTACTGTACTTCATCATATCACATGAAACTACTACAGAATACTATGTTGTACTAGATTCTACGATATTAGAGTAAAGAGCCCCGTGTTTTACCACCAACAGTCTTCTTTAACAACACTGTACCGTGCTACACAAATGTAAACGTCATTCTATGTGTGTGTACGTGGTTTGTGTTTTTACTTTACATTCAGTAGCTGTCTGCCTGACGGATGTCTGAGTGTGAGTCACGCTGTGCTTTCAGACCAAACTGCTGTGACAAACAAGAGAGTCTCCAAAGATAGAAGGAGAACTCCCAAACTCTCACAATGGCCTTATTTCACATCTTCTGTCACCGCCTGCGTAAAGACTGACACATCACTGTTAGAAAAAGGGAACTCTGCTCGACTCGCCCGGCTTAATCATTGACCTCTGTGACATTTCATGGGTCAGCGTCCCTTTAATGCCGGGGAGTCACTCGCTGCGGTTTGTATAGGTTAGTCTGTGCGATTCTCATTCTAATGAGCTGACGTACACGCTGTCAGCAGTAAAGAAAGGCAACACCCCTCCCATTCATCTGAGAATGGCACATTCCAGGAAGAGGAGAAGGCAAGAGGAGAATCTGGGAATGAGGTGATGATCAATGAGGTGACACTGTGAATCTCAAAGGGAGATTCACAGTGTTCCCAGCAAAGGCAAAGTTTGGTGACGACACTGCGATAATTAATTATGCAAAGAGACAGGGAAAAAAACACAGATGGAGGCTGGTTTTCTCACGGTGTCGGGTGGTCAATGAATCACACCTGTGAGATGAAGTTTACAGCCTCTGCCCATAGATAAGATTATACTACACAGTCCCAGTGATGGTGAGGAATTAACTCTTACACCTGTAATGCAACGTAGATTTAGGACAAGAAAAAACACTTGCTGGGCCTTTATTGTTGCCAGGCAACCACTAACTCATCTCCTTATTCTAACCTTCCCGTGTAATATACCGTTTATCTATTTATCCTCCAGTAATCAGTGTGTAGTTGCTGCCATGTTGAGGCAGAGGGTGCTGTCTGTAGCTCTGAATGAGGGTGAGAGGCTGTCAGCAGATAAACAGAGATCTGTGTGGGTACATGAGACCCTAAAAAAGAGGCTGGGTCATGGGGAGTACCACCAGTTGGTCCAGGAGCTTCTCCTCCATCATGGACGTTTCCAGGCATATTTTAGGATGACTCAGGGGCAGTTTGACAACCTGCTGTCTATCATCAGGCCGTATAGCTCTGGGTATCCAGCAACCACTACCACCAGTTTCTCCTCCATTGTTTACCAACTGTTAATTTGTTGTCGTGACAACCACAGAAGGCCCGCCTCTCAAATCATCCCATTGGACAATGGGGAAAAAGCGGAGATGACATGGAGCGCTTTCCAGCTCTGAGTTGAAGTTTATAACTCAAGGTGAGTGCTCAGGCAAAAATCACCAGGCGCCTAGAGTGCAGAAACATGAGGCGCGTAGCAAAAACAGCGATGCATTGCAGCTGCAAAAATGCTTTCCACGTGATCGCGGCCTAATTTGTTTACATAAACAAACATATTTGACACTTGTAAGTCGTCTCAAGTGGAAAAACTACAGTATGTAATGGCAACACCGTTTCTAAACTACCTTAAACATGTCTGGCATCCTAACACACAAGCAAATGAACAAACCTCGTCCCAGGATGCAGACACGTTGACCAGCTCCAGTTCAGTGGTGGTCAGGTTGTACTCCAGCACTCTGTATTCTTCCTTCAACAAGAAATCCTGGAGGAAAACACAACAATGGAAGATGTATCAGTGCCTTGATGAATGGCGTCCCCCTCAGACGTGCACGTCTCTGAACCCACCTCAATCTTCTTGACCAGTGCCAGCGTGTCATACCACATCTGGATGGATCCTGGCAGCTGGCGGGTCAGCGTCATTCTCAGCACCATGCAGTAGGAGGCTGTGGTGAAGATACGCCGCAGGATGATGCCTTTACTGAGCGCATGCGGCACGATGGCAGACACGATGACCAAGATGGCGGAAAAGAAGTATGAGGCGCTGTAGAAGTAACGCAGAGAACCGATCTTCCTCGTCAGCGTCATCTCGTCCCTGAGGAGGGAAGGAAAGAGGGACGGAGGAAAGAAGTTTGTTTTTTTTATTTCATAAGTACATGAATAATACTAGTGTGATAAAGCTTCATTGAAACACTGCTTCATTATTTTACATTTGTTGTAATCTATATCAGATGAACATAGTTATTCATATAACATCACTGAGAATTACAGGATCTCTCTGCAACCAGCATCCTAAAAGGCGTTCTGGTGAACAACATGTCAGGTAAATGTGAAGTCTTGATGGCTCCATGTTAGCGCTGTTGGCTATCAAACTATTTCTGCACCATGACATCAAAACTCTTTCCTGTACGTTTATTGTACTTGCCAATTACAGTGATCCTGATTCTGGCTCTGACAGCCAGCAGTGACGCCAGCGTGGTTCTGCTGGCTAACCACATGTTTTAACATCTCTGTCTCAGTTTTAGCACCAGGTTGATTCCACTTCTGCTGCTCAGTTGAGGCCTTCTGAGTTGGCTTCTTGTTTCTTTTACCTGCTCAGTTTAATTTATTACAGTATATCTATAATATCAATACACATACAGCATATAAAAAGATACTGCAGAGATGGATGACTTGAAGGATCAGGGATATATACTTCAATCTCCACACTTCAATCAATAACAATAAAAGTTTCTCTCCTTCAACACTGTTAAAGTGGCCTAAGACCTGCCGATACCCAACTCTGATACTACGTTATTTAAAGATACTTTTACAAGTTTAAATGACAGTAGTGATCATTGTCTGCTTTTTACTTAGTCATAGTCCTGAGTAGGGATGGGAATAGACTGGTTCAATTCATCGACATCATTAGCCTTTATGCTTAACGACTCCCTTATCGATTTTTTTCATTACACTGAATCTTTACGTCGATGACGCACATCACGCTCGTCAGTCAGCAGTACGTTCAACAACAAAGAAGACGAAATGGTGGAGAGACAGAAGCGGTCGAAAGCTTGGCTTCACTTCACCAAAAAAGACTCATGACATTCACTCATCACAACAGCATGACGTGCAATTTATGCAGCACCGTAATTACATGCAAGGGCGGAAACACCACCAACGCTACAGTGATTTGTTTTCCACTACAGGGCTCTACTGTGCAAGCATTTCAACGTTACTCGCATTTGCTACTAAAAATAGTTTTGTGCGAGCAAAATAAATCATTCAGCACGCTGTGCGAGAACAGATTTCAACCAGCAGCAGAGACGAAAGGCGAATCCTGCCAGTTGTGGGTTGAACGGGGGTCACAGACACAGACATGGACAGGAATACGTATTCCTGCCAAATACGGCGGCCATAGTGCTCCGCGGCGCAAGATAACGGCTTACCGGCGACAGAGAAGCCCGGCTCCAGGTCCAATAATTTCCTCTTCTTGGTGTCACAACTGCCCAAAAGTACCTGAACAGCTGTGCCATGGCGGCACACAGGTATGTGTATGTGCGCACTTAAGGGACTGTTCTTAACTTGTCAGGGGAGGAGGGTGGCTGGTTGATTTTTATTTTATTTATTTATTTATTTATTTTATTTTGATCCCTCCTATGTTAATCACTTATTGATGCTGTTTTTGAAGTATAAAGAAGTCAATAAGTAATTTATTCCATTGAAATATCATTGATGTATTATAGAAAAGTGATTTATCTTTATAAATGACAAAAGGCACATCTGCCTCATTTTTGCTGTGGTATCGTGATACTACTCAGAACCGTGATACTTTCACTGGTATCATACCGTGGGTCCCAATTTTGGTACCGTGACAACACTAACAGATTCTGTATTTACTGTTGGTGTGGTCCCCATAAGGAACGCACATTCTGTATTTACTGTTGGTGTGGTCCCCATAAGGAACGCACAGCACAGGAAGCGGAACTGCTGCAGTATATATAAAATCAGTCATTAATATTTTGTCTCTCCTTTAAACTACTTTTTTCAGTCTTGTCTTAATGTAGCCACAGTTATGATGAGTTCACACCAAAGATAAAGTGAACATTTTGCACAGCATGATTACAATACAAAGTCAATACAAAGATGGAGATAGGTGCAAATTGGTGCCAGGAAATGGAGGATAAACTTATTGTCGCCACCTGTGGGCACCCGAAGCTCTACCGCTCAAAGACGGTACCGTACAGAGACGGAACAAAAAAAGGAGAGGGCTTAGAGAAAAGTGAGTCAAGTAAGTTAATTTAAGTAGGTCTTTTATTGTGAAAGGTAAACAACAGAAGGAGTGAAGCGGTTATACACGGCCCTGATAGTATGAGAAATATTAGAGTGCTGCCGTCTTGGTTCAGAACCGTGTTAACAGTGCTCATATCACTTGATTCCAGCTATTGGTTGGACGAACCAAGTTAGCCATTAGCTGCCTTCCCGAATTAGTTAGCAAAGCTGCTAGCACAGCTGTAAAGGGTGAATATTTGCCCATTGCGAAATACTCTAAGAAACACTTCAGTGGCCGTATTCGCATGAGTTACACAAGATGTAACTGTTTCATGACGTCAGTGCCATCTCCCTATCGTCTCTTCTTAGTCACGGAGAAAGGCCTCTGACAAACTTACGTTACCAAAATTAACACTAAATGACGAACAGACCTGTTGTTGCAGTCACCATGAAGCAAACATGAGTAAACTTGGGTATTAATAGAAAAGGCAACAGCTGTGGGAAATGTTTGTTTGTGACACAGTTGGGAGTTTTGGTGTCTTACTGCCTGATGTTCTTGATGATGGTCTCCATCACCTCCTCCCAGCCGTACGCCTTCACAGAGTGGATGTTCTCCACGATCTCTGTGGTGAGAGCCAGACGGCGGCTGATCATCCCTGCTCGCTGTGTCCTGTTTACAGTTAAACATTGTCAACTCACAGCAGCATCAACACACAGAACACAGACAGAGCAAGTCACACGGTCACCAGGACACACGTCTATAAGCATGACTGCATACATACATACAAGCGTTTACATGCATATCACAACATGCAACTACACGTGCACAAACATGCATTTATGAACAAATAAAATACGAATACAGAGAAGACAACATACGGGAGCTGCTAGACATTATACTATAAAACAACTACAAGTTTATGTGTGGTTTTTAATATTTTCACACATATATTTGTTCTATGACACAAGTGGGTGTTGTAGTGTTTCCCCACCGGTGCGGTCCCATCTTCTGTGAGAGCCAGGCCTGGATGATGCCGAGCAGAGTCAGAGCTGCCAGCGCACAGAAGCCGTTCACCTCGATCAGCTCCCAGATCAGACCCACACACAGAATACACTGCAGGGGAGTGATCCACACAAAGTGGGCCAGACCCAGGCTCTGGAATAAAACACACACAGTACACAGAGATCACGTCAGTGTACACAGAGGAACTGGAATATGCGCTTGATGACAGAGAGGTCAAAGGTCAAGTTCAAGGAATACTCCAGTGAAAAACCTGTGGGCTTGTAAGGTGGCTCAGGGAGTTAACGGAGGACAGCGTCATCTTGGATCAACACACACAAAACAGAGATGGAAAAGTATTCATGTGCAACAAAGGTAAACAGTTAACTGAGCTGGCAGCAAACACGTTCTGTCTTTAACCACAGTAAAGTGAAAACATGAGGGTTTGGGACAGACTGAGCGCACAGACAGACTGTAGAGTGAGTGGATCATGTTATGTTGGGCCACTGTATGAAGAGGCAGGTCTGACTGAGATTAGGGCTGTACCCAAATATTCGGATATTCAAATATTCGTTTCTATGGGTAGGTATTCGTTCGGATATTCAAATATTCGTTTCTATGGGTAGGTATTCGTTATCAAAATTGGGTATTCGATATTCGTTTTTTTATTTGCTTATTTTTTTTATTATTATTATTATTTATTTATTTACATATTTTTGTTGGTGCTAAATATAGTCTTTTTGTTGTTGGTAAATGTAGGTTATCAATAAAAATCAAAACTTTTAAATTGCATTGTTAAAAATGTGAAAATATAGTATAGCCTACCAACTGAGCTTGTGCGCACGGCACGCTTGAGCGCATCCGTCTGAGGCTGTGGATCAATGCCAAGTTTTACCACTTTATCACTATTCCCTCTAACTTGTAGCTGTTTTTTCGTTATCTTTTGAATTTAATATGAATTATGGAACCGTTTTTGTCAACGTTTGTTTCCCCCGTTTTGTACAATAAATTATTGTTTAAAGTTTCAACAAGTTTCTTTTGGAGTGCGTGACACAAGTGTGTTTTGAAAACGACCGCGGACTGTCACCTGCTCAACGCATCAGTACCTTCGGATGCCATGACAGTAATAGCCAATAATGTCAAAATATCATTTACAGACCGATTTAACAGACGATCACTGCTGCCCGACCCGCAGGTCCATTTGCGGGTCCCGCGGGTTACGGGTCGACCCGCGCATCACTACTCAGCTCAGTCTATAAGGCTGTACACAACAGTAAGGCTATAGACATTATATTCTATTCAGGCCGGCAGAACCAGCAGCGCATCGGCTCTACAGTGCACGGCACTGCTGATTAACCATTTTATTGCAGCACAGAGTGTCTGCCAGCAACCAATTACTTGCAGAGGCTTCCTACAACTTGTTTCAGCAGTTCCATTTAATCAGAAGACAAATTAAACAGGATGACTAGCCCATGTGAAAATCAAAAGAAAGCACAGAATAATGTACTGAAGGAGACTGTTGTGCCATCACATTTTTTTGTGGTTTGAGAGCAAAGATCCGGTCACCGCTGTGCAAAACACCGCAATACAATTAGGTCCGAAAAAACCCCAGAGGCAGACCGGGGAGGCAAGTTTCCTTTTTTTTTTGCTGCTTAAAATGAGTCACCATCACCACCACACTATAAACCCATATCCATCCACGACACACACTTTTAATGTAAAGTCAACACAAATGACCCAGACTGTCAAAATGACAGAAACCTAATGTTGACTTGACACAAAATAATAAATCATGTTGAGTCAACAGTTTTTGAGCTGATTACGTCTAATTAGTTTAAGGCCAAATGGGGTGAAATAGGTGGAGTTTCCCAGCATGCCATGGGACGATGTGTTTAAGGCCATAAGCTGAGGAAAACTGTGTTTAAATGTGTTCTACATCACTCACGTTACCCATTATGCAGAGATTAATGTTGATGTATTTTACAATGGTGCTAATGGGTAACAGTTAATGTTGTGGTAAAAAACATTTTGCACTATACAGGAACTGTGGGCCCTTAGAGTGCCTGTACATAAGAACGGTTTGTACCCAAATAATAATTATCCTTAAATTTACCTGGCTGAGCTCTATTTAATCGTTACATGCTTACAGACATCACAGAATCACCTCCTTCCACAATTTCAATTGAAAAAAGTGGTACATGCGCAGAACGCAGAGTTGGACTCCAGTCAGACGAAATGGATACATGCAGCAATAGTTCGATTTTCAATCGAAATATGGAGCTGTGTCAGTCGAGCTACGGATAGTCGGGCTAAGCTGTTTACATGCATTTAAACGTCCGGTTTCAGTCGGACTAAGCCAATAATAGTTACTTTAACTTTTCTCAAGCTGCATGTAAACGTATTGAATGTGGATGCTCTGATGTAATCGTGTAGCTCATCTAGACTTTCCAAATGTTATCGGACCAAATGGATCAAATCCTGATAGTGAAACGAGTCGTTTGGCAGGGGTTGTATCCTCTGGTTTACAGACGTGTCTTTTACAATGCAAGTCTAAAAGTAAAAGCCTTTATGGGCCCAGTTGAATCCCAGTATGGTCCTGGAAGTTGTATTTCCACTGTTGGGCCACAATGTTAAATTGTCTTCACGGCCTACTGCTGTTTCTGGGAGCCTGGTAAGGACAGAGGATGTCGTACTTTGTACAGATTGTAAATCCTCCTGAGGCACATTTTTGATTTGTGAAATTAGGCTATAGATTAAAATGACTAGACTTTCACAATGGCAAATATCTGAGCCTGGTCCCACTGGGAAAAGGAAAAGCCATCTCAACCACTGTGGCACCTGTATCCACACAGAGATTCACTGTCATTTACCTCAGTGAGGTCACAGTGCACGGTTTACCACAGGGCACTTTAGCAGGATTACTTCCTGAGTTGTGATGTCACATTACTCTTAAAATTCCCTGTCCCCTGCATGCTGTGCATTGAAGATCAGCAGTGCAATGAATGCATGAATTATTTCTATGACCAGATGCAAAACAGAACAAAAAGTACGCAAGCACAAAAGCAGGGGGCAGAAAGTCAAGAGAGAAAGAAAGGAAAGAGGGAACGTATCAAACAATCAAGCAAAGTTTAGGTTTTGAGGAGTCCAATTTCATCGAGTCAACACTGCAGTGATGAACCTCAGCTGACCTGTAGGTGTGAAACCCTCAGGTCTCACCCTCAAAGAGCTCCCCTTCATCCACTAACACAAAGACTAGGTAACCCCCACCCGTCATTATAAGGAGAGAATGGTGCATCGGCCAAGTCACATCCACGCCAGGTGATAATTGTCTCGAAGCAGGTTGCAGAGTGTTTCCACATTCAACGCCTCAGTGAGACCCGAGGCAAGACTGAGTTCAGTCCAAACACACACACACACACACACACACACATACACACATATACCCTTCAGCTATGTTGTCTAGAACAATCACATATTGTTTTTCACACAGATTCACAGTTACAGAATACTGTACCTAAAAACACCTATCCACTAGTGTGTGTTTGTTTGTATACATGTGTGTATTGATCCACATCTACTGTCCTCTAATTGTCCCTCAGTATGAAGAACACAGCGCTCTGTGTTATGGTAATAAGACACACTGACTGAAGTCAGTGAGGGTGTGAACTGTCAGTCTCCTTCTCCCTCATCGTGCCTGTGGAGACACAAACATTTCTCTGAGCCCCTTATGGGTGGAAAACTACTGAACCTGTTCCTTAAAAAACTGACTTATAGTTTGGGTGCAAAAATCGAGATGTAATTCACATTCAAAAGTCCTTGTCATTGAATCTGCACTGTCTGTGCTTTAAAGGTCCCGAACTACGCTCATATTTAGGCTCATATTTGTATTCTGGGTTTCTAATGGAACATGTTTACATTCTTTGATGTTCAAAAAACCACATTGTTCTTCTCATACTGTCTACCTGAATATACCTGTGATCACCCTCTGTCTGAAACGCTCCATTTTTCTATCTTCACTGAAGGAATTGCATTGCTAGGCAACAGTTTGGGTCCATGTTTACTTCCTGTCAGCTGAGGCGGAGGCTATTCTGTCACATGTCACGCCCATCATGCCTCTTTTGATTCCATAATGAAATTTTACGGTCCACAAATCATGTTTATGTTTTGAATTTGTGTTTTGGCCTGTTGCGCCACCCACCACCGTCTACCAGTCACGCAGTCAGTAGAGTCTCAGCATCAGTTACAGTTACGACTGAGCTACAATGGCTGACAGTGCGACTAAACCCAATCGACCTCGTTATGATTCCCAAAAACGCCAAGACAAAACTCGAGGCAAAGCGAGGGTCTATATAGGAGATGCTTTTGAACGGTGGAGACGGTTGAAAGCGGAGAAGAATTTGAAATCGGATGTGGAAGTGGCTACTCTTCTCCTCCACAGGTAAGCTTTAGCCAAAGTTGGCTAACTAGCATCACAGCTAGACGGGGATGGACATTTCGAATACTTTCAACTGTTATTCATTTTCGATGATACATTGTAGCCCATGTGCAGGTGGGTCATCGACCCGACTGATTTTTTTGAGAAACAAACGTTAGCAGCACGGCAAGCAGCATTAGCAGTGTCCCAGTACATAGCATTAGCAGTCTCCTCCGCTGTATCCCAGCAGCAGCGTTAGCAACAGAGAAGCCGGACTTGCTCGAACAGTCTGCTGGAAAACCGAAGATCAAGGACGTGGCCCTGCCACAGCAGCTGCCCGTGGGCAAACAAATCAGTCTCCAGTGTGCCGCTGTCCAGCAACCTCGAATCTGTAGGGGAGGGGGGGCGGACATGACTCGCGGCAGTATTTTTGAATTTGAGTGCAGTAACCATTTTGGCCACATTCTTACATACAGCACCTTTAAAGTCGATGTAAAGATGGGATTGGACGCGAATTCCCAGTGGGCAGCGTGATGGACGTGATGCATCTGATGCGAAATATGCAAATTAAGTGGGTAGCGCAACTTCGCTTCATATGCTGATTCCCGGGAGTCGAAAAATCTGACCGATTCGCGCTGCGACAGCCAATCTCGCATGTATGATGCAAGTTTTTCACGCAATATATTCTAGCGTTCAACTCATGCGAGTATTGCAACGCTAAAATTCGCATTTGGTGTGAACACAACATAAGTGAGAGACATTGGCCGATTAATCTGCTATTGACTTTTTACCGTTCCAAACTATCGCTATTATATTGGTTTTTTAAATATCCACTATCGGTCTGTCTCTACTTTAAATGCCATTAAACCATCTGGGTCTGGGTGAATACTCGATTCTGATTGGCTGCAAGGTGTCCAATAAAAACTGATAGTGGACACCTGCTAGTTAGTTCCTGTGAAACTGTCTGTTCACTGTTCTAAATTAATGCGCCAAATTAAATTAATGGAAACACAAACCTGCTCCAGTGTCTCTGTAAGCGTGACAAATATTTGGCTTTTCTCACCTCATCCAGCTTGTTGAGGTGGGCAGACATCAGACTGACCAGCTGACCTGTGCTGATCTTATCCAAGACTCGGCTGGACAGCTTCAGGGTCTGTAAAGGTCAAAGGTCAGGGGTCAGCTGAATCACAAAAGACACAAAGTGAATGGTTTGAGAGGAAGCCGGTGACACGTGGCTATGCTTTGACACCAGGCTGCCACGCCCCCTCACAGCCGCCACCACTGGACTTCCACATGTAAGAGGCTTTCTGGGAATGTTCAGTCATGCGTGCTCATCAAGGAGGAAACATTTAGCTGATGTTAAAAACAACAGCAAGAAAAAAGTTGACAAATGCTCACACACACAGCTGTCTCACTATCTTATCAGCTGGCCTGTTTTGTTTTGTTGCAGAAACTGGTTGTTACAGCCGTGACTTTATGTAGCGAGTGTTTGATTCATGTGTAATCAGGAAAAAGGCTCAGAGTGTCGCTGGCTACAAGTTTTGGGAGACTTCAAACTTGAACTCAACAACATTTCAAAGGCAAATATTGTACTTTTAACTCCTGCAATGTTGCAATATAAAGTTTAATGAGATAAGATTATTACATATCACTGTTCTTTAGATCTAGAATTGATGACAAAGACTTAACATTTGTGACATGTCTTTAGACACAGAGCTTACAAAAGAAACTGAGGTTGGAAAATCATCTCAACCTGTGAAGACTGTTAAAGGTTATTACACAGCTGACTCTCAGTTCCATAACTCCGCCCTGTCCTCTTACCTTCTTGTATATGAGACTGAACAGGGCGATGCGGATCTGCATGCCCAGGTGATGCAGGCCAAAGATGGCAGGTTGCAGCAGGAGGAAACGGGCAGTGAAGAGGAGGCAGAGGCCGAGAGCCAGGAAGTATCCCTGACCCCGCTCAGGAGCGTGGAAAGGGTCGAATGAGGCGATGATGCGACCCAGAAGCTGAGGCTGCACCGTCTTGGAAGCCTCCTACATCGAGAGATGAGACAATAAGAGGTTAGTTGATTTGATCTTTGTCTTTGTCAATTTAAATTACTATTGGTACAGCCCTTTGAGGCCTGCTTTGTGATTGGGCTAAAATGAATTTGGACTTTGACAGATCTGTGAAGTATGAAATGTGCTATATAAATAAATCTGCCTAATATCTAAAAACATCGTAAAAACAGCTAGAAAGTCCTTTGCCTTCTGAGAAAACGTCCCCAAAGCGTCTCTGTTTCCCCCTCACAGCCTCTTTAACATCTAACAGGCATTCTTGTCGTCATGACAACCACTCAACCAACTGTACTGACTGACGCAACGTCTGCTGTCACCGCCTTTCCCATTAGTCCGGGACAGTGAGGTGGGTTTGCGACACTCTGGTGTGACATGCTTGTGATGTGTGTGCGTCATGGCACTGTGGCTCTACAGGCCCTCGTCGCTCCGACACTGTCAACAGGTAACACACACATACATACACACACATACACACATACAGGTGGAGCTGGCAGTGTGTGATGAGGAGGTGGTGACTGTGGGAATGTAGTCATGACCTGATTCTGTGTACAACACTGTATTCTGTTATTCTCCTAAATAAATCTAAGGGATACTTTGCTGATTTTCAGATCAGAGTTACATTCACTGATTTCTGGCAGCCCAGAAAGGTGACATCAGTGATTTTCTATTTTTCTAGCTGGACTGTTCATTAGAAGAGCTGCTGAATATATACATACTGTTCAGTTATTAATTGCACCTCACTCTTACCCTGGAAATCCAGAGTTCTCGCGAGAGCACAATTTGAATTTGCTCAGCGAGTCACTCTGGCAATCAGTAATGAAGCTCATTACCCATGCTCTTGGAGCCGAGCTGCACCAATCACATCGGTGTATCTGATATAGGCGGGCCAGAGGCGAGCTAAACAGATGACGACAGCGCTGCGACGACGAAGTCCGGAATCAGTCAGTAAACATTGCAAGATGGCTACGGATGAACACCAGTTGTTTGAAACGGCTTTGGCCGCTACAATGAACGAGTTAGACTTGGCCTTTTCTCTAAAAGAGGAACAGAAGACGGCGCTCGAGTCTTTCCTTTGCAAGAAGGACGTTTTTGCTGTTTTGCCGACCAGATACGGCAAGAGTCTAATCTACCAGTTAGCTCCGCTATTGTTCTGATTGGTCGTAGTGTTATCCAATTGCGTGCAGTGATATTTTCAAATGCATCCTTGGTGCCGCCCCTCGAGTTGGGCCATTTGCATTACTCATAGCCAGACCCTAAATCTTTCTAGATTTGGGTCTGGATTTCCAGGCTACCTCACTCTCGGAGCGCACAGCACACTCCAGGCACAGACGGAGCAGCAGAACGTCCGGCGCAGTAAAACTAGGCAGCGCTGATCAAATATAAACCAAGATTCTGTTGCTACCTTTTTTATTTCTTGTCTAAAATGTTTCAGAAATAGAGTTTAATTCCAAATAGTTTGTTACTGACTGGCTGCCATATTGTTTCCTGTGGAAAAAGACAAGTCGTGCATTACATTGCCCACCAGCGGGAGTGTTAATTGGCCCAGTGCGGTGCAGTGCATTCTGGTAGTTGTAGGTTTTTCTACCTCTTGAGCAAAAGCAAATGTCACACCAATTTTAAAAGTATTTGTGTCTTTCTGCTGCATAGTAGAGCTTAGATCGGGCCCAAAAATAACAGCCCGACCGCACCCGAGCCTGTGCATGTTCTGTCAGAGCCCGGCCCCATAACTGTAATTATGGGCCTGAGCCCGGTTTAAACCTGCCATTTTTCTTTTTAGGATTGGGCTGTTTACAAGGTCCCCGTCTTTTTGCTGTCATACACCAGCATAGTGCTGTGTTTGGTACACTCGACGAAGCCGACACACACGTTGTCACCGTCGACAACTAATTTAAAGCTGTCCCAAACCTCAGACTTCCCTTGAGATTGGACCAATTTAAACTCTCCTGATGCTATTTTTTTCTTGACATTCGAAGGCTCCATTTCGCTCATTAGGCCTATGCGCAAGTGTGATGCGTGCGAAAGAAGGAACTCACCTGTGCCTTTCATTCATCATTTTAGATCTAAAACATTTGAACTACTCAGCTGTAACCAAAAGCTGAAGACAATATGGAGGAGTCTGAAGACGCAGCACCACTAAAAAAAAAACAAAAACCTTAATATTTGCTCCTAAAACTCTGAGGTGTTCTTTAAAGGAAATGTGAAATTACAAAGTCAATACATTTAAATCTTTTGGTGATGGTGACGTGTTGGCGGTTGGTGTTTTTATAACAAGGACTTAAAGGGAAGGATGTTTTGGGACGTATGGGCTTGAATGACAGCTGGGTGACAGCTGCTTATCTCCCATGAAGACAAACCGAGCGTTCATCACAGTGACTTGGATTTTGATTTCATGACTCTTGCAACTCACAAAGACAATGAACAACCATTATAAACCCAAATCAGAGCTTTAAAACGCCCCTTCAGAAAACTACATCCATGTTTTTTACAGTCTATGGTTCATTTCTTCAGTGGAGCATAAGAATCCTGAGTTTACCTCTGCAGCTCAATGCTATGATCCATTAAAGCAGCGTTAACTACTTCCTCAGTCAGTTTAAGTTAAATCTGCTTCCTCCAGAGACGACAGACCAACATACTCACCCCGAGGTAGAGGAGGATGCCAAAGAAGGCGAAAGGGCCGAGGAAGCATCGGGCCAGCGCTCTCATCAGCCTGGGCTTGTTCTTGGCTGACGCCACCTCTCTGTCCCATTCTCTGCGGGGAGGACAGAGTTACAACACAGTTAAACAGCAGCACAGGCAGACTGGGAGAACAACACATCCACCAGCCAAATGCCAGCAACCTTTGGCTGTGGCTGTTCTGTCTGTCCACTACGACTCGGGCAACAAACCAGCCGTCCTTCTCTTAACTTTGGCTGGTGATTCAGTAGCAGAACAAGACGCTAATACTGTGTTTATTTATCTATTTTCACCTCATTAGAAAGTCTTCAGTCATCAATGGGAGCGTCATTTGGAAACAAACACAAAAACATGACGAACATTTTATTTGTTTGTTTCTGTATTTATTTGCAGATTTATGCGTTTTATTTTTTATGCATTTTCGTTTCAAGCAAATCTGCTCTTTGCTAGATAGTGAGGATTGAACTGTGCTGAATCTTAAGTCTGTAATGTGCATTTTTACAAATTTTTTACAAATTTATCTTATACATTTCTTGATATTGCCTATCACAGCTTTAACGCTGTTGCCCTTGTCACAACATAGTTAGATTAACTTCCCACAAACTGCCCTGGCGAGCAGTTACAGCTACAGTAAGAAGCTGCATTGTTCTCTGAGGGTCATTTATAACCGGGGAGATCTGGCTGACCGGTTCAACGGTGAGTGATGAGAGAAGAGTTAGTCAATAGAAAGGATGGATAAGGGAAGAGACCAACAAGGAAGAGTAAGCGGACAAAGCCTGAAGAGTTTACCGATCACAGAACATGTTTTTATTGCCTGTACCTGGGGTACACAGAGCTTGGCAAACGAGAGTATATGTATGCACATGTACACAATCATAGCACAATGAAATCTTGTCCACACCAGAGAAGCTCACTGAACTGAACTAAACTCAGTGATGAAGGAGGCTGACGGTACCCAGCATGCTTTAATGGAAGGTAAAGTTCACATTCCCAGAAGCCCTCACTGTTTGCCTGATCGGAATAATGAAAGCAAAATCGCCCAACACTGCTCATTCATCACCCGGTGGGCACCGCGCCCTTTCTAAAGGTCGACTTTTTAACACTCATGTACATTAACCGGCTTGTTGGCACCATTCAGCGTGACGCGGGGCCCTGGGTAACCAAGAGGCCAGGCCAATGTGGGACACTGCTGCTGCTGTTGTTAGGCAAAGGAAAAATGAAATAAAAGAGAGAAGACACTAGTATTTAATCTCCTTTTCTTTTTTTAAGGAAATACAAATTTATCAGAGATGTGGCATTTGTTCAGCGCTATAAGAACAGTCGAAGGAGAGATGGAGAGGAGAAAGAAGAGACAGGGATAAATGGAAGAGAGCAACACGATGATGGAAAAAAGACAATAAATAAGAAATCAGTGAGCAAAGTTTGTTTTTTGAGTATCGGCTTTAAAATGTGGATTACCAGTCGATGTTCAGCACGAGAATACCGGAAAAACTCATGCTAGAATTTATGTAATGTTACTGCTACAAAGAAAATGTAAGAGGACATCAGTTCAGGGCATTTAAAAAAGGGAGAGTCAAGAGAGTGCAAGGTCACGTCCAAAATTGTATTTAAGTTCATTGTACTAGATTGTAGTTATAGCAAACAAAAATTGTGGGTTTTGCTCCTTAATAATAATATTAATAAACTTAATTTATTGAGCACTTTTCATACAAGAGATGCAGCTCAAAGTGCGTCACAATACAAATGCAACACTAAGGAAAAAAGGAAAACAACATTTAGAGAATGAAAAGATAATCACCAACAAGCAAAGTATGAAAGTAAAAAATAGAGAATTATTATAAAATAATAATAAGAGGAATTACATGAATGAATTAAAACCCAGACTAAATAAAGAGGGTTTTAGCTGTTGTTTAAAAATGTTCATCAAGTCCGCATTTCTCATAGCTTTTGGAGTGGTACTTGCCAATTAGCTTGTGCGTATAATAGTGTGTAGTTAAAAACCCAGCGGCAGAAGATCTGAGAGCTCATGAAGGATTATTAAATGACAGAATTTGAAATGTAGGTTGTTCCAAAGCCATTAAAAGCTTTAAAAACAAGTAGAATAACCTTAAAATCTATTCTAAAAGACACTGGGAGCCAGCAGGGTTAGCTAAAACCAGGGTATTATGCTCTTGCTACATTTTGTTTTGGTTAAAATGCATAAGCACATACAGCCAGCAGCAGCAGCGCCCCACCGTCCGACACCAGCACACCGTGAGGACGGAAACAGAGGGCTTGGCAGGGACGGAGCACCTGCTGCAGCAAGCCAGCACGCCGTCTGCGGTCAATTTGACTTGACCAGCAGACTTGATTGGCTGTTAAAATAGGTGATGAGTTTATAAACAGCCGCCGGCCATTTGACCAGCTGAGTGTCAGGTGACACCATCAGCCGGCTGTCTGAACTGGGCTTATTAATGTTACCTAAAGGGAGCATATACAGAGAAAAAAGGAGTGGACCAAGACAACTTCCCAGAGCAACACCAAAAGGCAAACCATGTTTTTTTGATGCACGATCCCCAATAGTCATGAAAAATTTCTTCCTAAAACATGAGCTATTTCAAGCTAACGCAAATGCTGTTTGGTCAATTAGAAGACAGGGCTTAGAAATGACGTTTAAAAATTGATTTCACAACCACTTAAACTGAAGTAAAAGCTAATTATCTACTTTTTAAATTCATTTTGAAACTTTTAAATATTAAACAGTGGCTGTTTGGCCATATTTCGTATATGTCATATTGTCAATAAATAACAACAATAAACTAGAAAATGCATTTTTTGCTGAAAATGCGTGTGAATGCTAAAAGCTGAACTTAATTTAAAAGCATTACTACTTCAAATAGTACATTCACCATTCTAAATATCTAAAATTGTATATGTGCCGTTTGAAGTATGGAGAGATATAATCAAATCAAATATATTCTAAACACCTATGAAATTACACACACTGTATCATGTCATTGCATGGCCATGAGTGAGCTTAAGACACAATTACAACATTATTTTAAAGATTTAAATTTACGATTTATTTCAAGAGTTCTAATGACCAATACCATAAAGACTAAAATGACTTAATGAGAGGGAAAGGGGGCGTACGGTGGAAAATAGTTAAGTGAACACAAGGTTAATCTGGTTTGAGAAAAGCAGAGTGACATGACAAGAAAGGACAATAACAAGAGAGAAAGAAATGAACACAAGGAGACAGACAAAGTGAAAGTAGAGAAGAGTTACCCTTGTCCATCATCTGCTGCCTGCTTGTTTGTTTGGCACACACAACTTTGCTTTATGTCTAACCCTGTTTAAATGCCAGCCCATATTTTAACTTGACTCTGAAGGAAGGATGGCGACTATAAACACACGTAAAGGGCACGTACGAACAACACCAAGGCTGCACACTATTAGATTATCATTATTCTGCAAATTCATTCTTCATAAAAGGAGCTTTTATGATTTTACTTCATGTAAGCTGTCTGTGAACATATCAGATACACCGTGTGCAGGGCACATTCTCCCTATATCTGTACTTATGGGTGGTTGTTTTTGATATAGTAAACAGTTACATATGTGGGTCATTTCTGTACATGTCTTGGCCCAGAAAGTCTTACAACCTGCTTCCAGAAAAAGTTTTCACGTGGGGGTCTGTGGGGACTGACTCACTCTTGGAGCCAGCTTCAAGTGGCCATGAGAGGAACTGCAGTTTTTGGAACATCCGTGCTTCATTTTTCAGCCTCAGAGGTCGCCGCTTGGCTATGACAAGTCTTACAGTGCCTTCTGTGAAAAGTGTCTACAGGGTAAGATGACTTGTTGCTGTATTGCACTCAGGTCTCATTTCTGCCCCCGTGTGCGATAACTGAACACTGGTGTAAAATGGCGACTCTTCAAAGAAACAGTTGGTCTTCGATTCTGAGGGACTGACGCCAAAGTCTGATGTTTACTTGATGTTTTAAGATTGATGACTTGTACTGGGGGCAAACTTCACTGACGATCCAGTAAACATGTTAAGATTTCAGATTGTGTGTGTTTAGTTGGCAGTCTGTGTGAAAAGTGCACCACCAGACAACAAAATGGAGGCATAATTTTACACGTTACAATCAATCAGCAACATCCAGAGCTGAAAAATGAAGACAAGATGGGAGGGGCAAAAGCATGCAGTTCCTCTAATGTCCACTTGAGGCCAGCTCCAAAGGTGAGTCCGTCCCTGTAGACCCTCCATGTTAACATGTTTACCCTAACAGCAGAAATAATGTGTTTACATGTTTACAGCCTGGTACAAAAAACAGTTTTGGTTTCTATAGCTTATTTCAACATTCATGACAACTGTACGGGGGGTGAATTCATATATAACTCACACATTAACATTTTATTAAGGCTTACAGTTATGTATAATAAAGGGCGTGGCTGCTTTGAGCAACAGGCTGTCTGCAAAGTGTCACCACAGTCACTGAGTCAGATCCACCTCTCGCTCCTCCACAGCTCCACCCTTTTGTCCAGATATGGTCACTTCTGGCTCAAAAAAGAAGGATGGGTTCAGACTACACAACATTTTTGTCTGTTCCGTCAGTCACTGTCAGATTAGCTGATTGTGGAATCATAAAATGTTGCCGTGACTTGGTTGACAGACATCTTTCACGTGTGTGATGTCATCAGATTATTCTTGTTCTATTTTTATTACTATTACTATTATTTCAGTCAGTGTGTCAGTTCATGTCCCACCTGAAATGTTGTAGTTGTAACGTAAAAAGTGTCACCAGATGGGCGGAGCTACATTTGAAATCACTGAATCCTCCACAACAAATTCCTGCAAATGTTTCACAATAAAAGCCTTTTTAGAAAATGATGTCAGCTGAAATGATAGGGGCTTTAATTTCAAACGGATACAGGAAGTGTTGAATTTGAAATGACGGCATGATGCATTAACTTTAACAGGATTAAAACTAAAAACAGAATGAGAAACAAAGGCCTGTTTCTAATGTAGTGTGTTTGAAATGAAGCTGGTAGCCTCTGCAGCTGTGCTGAGTAAAGGTCCAGACTGTGACGGGAGAAATCATGGAAGACAAAAAGAAAATCAAACATGCTAGACTTTTTGTCAGAACGCCGTGTCGTGTCGGGTTGTTGTCTAGTATGACACTCTACACGAGACAAAGCAATGGATTATCGCGTATGACACTCATTGTCGTTTACGACCTGAGCCGACGCCGTGTCAGGTTGTAATCGGGCTGATATTGTGTAGCCTGAACCCAACATTAGGATGGATTTGCTTCTCCTTTTAGATGACAAATCACCTTATGATTAACTTTAAGATAAGGGTACAGATCCTGCTCCCTTAATGACAAAAACTGCTTTTTTAAATTCACTTGACTTTGACGTTATCTTTAACAACCTAACAGGTAACAGCCTCATGTTTATGTTACAGTCCCTCTGGCATAAATAGTAAATAACGATCAAAATTGATTAACATATCAATCAGGTAAAACAACATCCCACCCTCCACAGTGAAAGCGATCCTGTATCCAGAGTGGCAGGCACTTGTTTTTCTGTATAATGACACAAGCCAGACAACTTTCTGGATAACTAATTGAAAACAGGGCTTCTTAATGACACCTGACGTCTCAGGACCCACTCTGCAAAACTGTCTACTTCTGATCTGTTCTCCAATAACCCAAATCGCTTTATTAGCCTGGGCTACAGCATGGTAATACCCACAGTATGCTGGGATGTAAACACTGAAGAAAAAACCCTTCCAGACAAACAAACATGGAATCAGGTAAACAAACTTAAACTGCACAAACCTTTCAAGTCTCTCAGAGAGGTTGTCTGCCAGATCAAAAGACGGAGCCTTATACACATCTGTCAGCTCCAACTTCTTTCTGAAGCCCTTCCTCAGCAGCGGTGTCGTCCACCTGCACAAAAACCACACAGCGGACAGATTGTTGGGGATCAGCTGTTTGAAACTGGGACGCCTGCGGCAACAACATGTGTGTGCACTTGAGAATATGATCACAGGTAGTGTCCAACGTGCATGAAAACTGGGTAGAAAATAAATCTTACTACGCACTCCTGAACGACACTAAGTACATACTGCAAATTTAGCATGTATAAAATGCATTGTAAAGTTAAGCAATGACTTCTGTAAGATTATATTACATGTATTTGTTTGTTTGTGGTTAGAGGATAACCCATTGGTATAAAGGCCAGTGTTGGAGCGTCTGGCAGCTTTAATGTAAACTGGTGTTAGCTGTATCAGAAGTAATCCCTGAGGTTTCACAGTCAGACTAATGACAGAGGAGGCAGATAGGGTCAGATGTTTGTTTGTCCCTGTGACTAAAGCGTTTAAAGAAAGACTGTCCCAGCCTGGTGACACACTGGAGTTTACATCATCTCACTTTCTAAGCCTGCTTCTTTCTCTGGCACCTGTCATTAGTGTGAGGAATAACAGTCTCTCTTTAAACAGGACTCCTACTATATTATAATTTTAAGGAGGATATTTAAATGTCATAAAAATAGCTGGACCACAGAACAAAAAAAAAACATGATGAATATTATAAATAGAAACAGTCACTGAAAAGTCGCACACTCCACTCACAATCCAAACTGCAATTTTACCATCGTTAATTCTAATGTTTTACTTAATCAGAATGACTCTGATCAGCCTCCACAAATACTGAAGACTCAGCAAAACCCCAAATAGCTTCCACCCCCACCTGACAGCATTTTCTAGAACATACCTCATCGGAGCACATTCACATTGTGAGCTTTCGCATAGTTTATAACTGTTGTGTGCGCATTTTACGCACGGAATAAGCGAACACTCTTCATCTCACTGGCACTTTTAGAGTTAAATATATTATTTAAATGTCATTTGGAAGCAAAAAATGACACAAACAAGTCCGTGGCAGAATCACAGCACTTCAGATCACTTTAAACGCATACCAGTCTGAGCACAATCACGGTTTGTTCCAAGGTTTTATGTTTCTTCAGACAGCTGCCTGTGCCGTGTCTCACCTGCGCCACGGAGCCAACAGTTTCACATCAAAGTTCCTCCTGATATTAATCAACATCAGACCTCCAAATTTACACAATAATCACCATAAATGAAGCATTTACTGACAATATTAGTCGATCCCCATCTTTTTTTTTTCATGTCACCAAACGAGGAGCAGCATGCACCTTGCCGTCCAGAGGATGTTCACTAAGTGTCTTACCAGAAGAAAAATTTGGAGAGGAAGTTTGCATCTTCCACTGGTGACTTCTGCATCCTAAGTGCGCCGCCAGTTTGGTTTCTCTGCACCTGAGTGTGATCCGTGCGCGGCGCTCACATTTGTGTCCCCTGAGTGGATCCGTTCCCACACTGACAGAGAAGGTGCTCGCCTGTTTTATCCTCCACTTTGTGTCTCCGGGAAATATGATGTCACAGTAGAGTTGTCTTCCTCCCCAAAAAATTCCGAGACGGGTGTTTCTCTCCTGTGTGCGTCTCCTCCTCGGGCTCCTCTCTGCTGTCCTGCTCCTTCTGCTCCACTGTGACACTGAGAGGACAGTCCATCCTTTATGGGCTCGCCAAAAACTCACGGAGACACACGTCACTTCCACACTGACGAGCCTCAGGTTGCATATTGTGGCAACAAACTGAGGCAGCTAAACCGAATGAGGCCACTTTAGCAGATAGATATCGATCCATACACAGCACCAGGCAAACAGCAGGTCAATAGGTAATATCTTTTTTTCTGTTTTCTGTCGGAGGAAATCATCTTCTTACACAAACTATTATAGGATTGGGTTTAAAAACTTATTTTTGTGACTTAAAACTAAGTGTATAAATTGTGCTGTATGATAAATGTCTTGCCTAAAGAATAATCCCCAAACATTTGCACAACCTTATCTCACATTACAACCTTCATACACAGAAAACAATTTTAAAATCACTGCTATGTGCAAAAACAAACACTTTCCAAACAGCTTGATGGTCCGAGGACAGGGGTCAGCAACCATAACTATCAAGAACCAAAAATAATTCATTAAAATCTGCTTGGAGCCACGAAACATATTTGAGCCTTATGGTAACATTGTGTATTAAGTCTAATTTAACCTATGGACATTAAAAATACATCTAAACAAGCATTTAAAAATGTTTACCACAACATGGCTCCTCTGCAGTGGGCTATTTATGATTATTTAGCACTTTAACTTTGCAGTGTTGGTGGTGAAAGTGAACAAATCTGCCCACGAACTATTAAATTCCGTATTTTCCTTTGAGACTTTTGCTTTCATGGATTTGGTATCCATTGCTAGCCTCCCTAGGGAGGCTCAAGACGAGCAACCACTGCTGAGGTTGGAAAAATTTAGAGAAAAAGGTGCCAGGCTGTAAACACACGATGCACAGTTTATTTGATGAAATGTTAAATCTTAAAAAATTAAACTGTTAAAACAAATAAGAAGTAAACAACCATTATTAATTTTCATGTTTTATTTTTATTTATTTATTTATTTTGTCAAAGCCACAGAGAGCCACTAGAGGTGGGCTAAAGAGCCGCATATGGCTCCGGAGCTGCAGGTTGCCGACCCCTGACCTAGAGCTTGTAAGGGTCAGTGGCTTTTTCAGTTCAATTACTTTTTATTTATAAAGCCCAATATCACAAATCACAATTTGCCTCAGAGGGCTTTACAGCATACAACACCCCTCTGTCCTTGGACCCCCACAGCTGATAAGGAAAACACCCCAAAAAAACTTTATTAGCTTATTTCTAAAAGTCTTTGGTATATGACTAAAACAACTGCCAGGAGGTCTTATGAGCCTTATTTGTAAAGTGAAATATGAAATTATCAATCATTTACATGATAGTTAATCAAGACAAAACTCACCTATGTGTTAAAGTAACAGTTCACCCCAAAATCAGAAACACACACCAGAAAACTCCAATTAAATGCCTGGTCCAACTTACACGCCCAGTCCCTTTTACTAGCCTGGTGTAACTACACATTTTAGACAAGGTCTGTCTGCTAAGCATTTCATTTCTATAGAAGTTCTCTGGATGCATAAAACCAGGTTGTTGACTGCTCACCTGAGCTAACATTAGTCAGCTGCTTAGATCGTACATACCAGTATAAATGTTTAAACTTTTGTCAATATGGAAATGCTACATATCGTTAGCTCAGTTAGTCTCCACAATTCAATCATTCAGTTAATTTTATTAAAACCATGAGCACCAAAGAATAATTCATTTAGATTTACTTGCATGGTAAGCAAGAGAGACGGAAAAAAAAAAAGTTGGTGACTCCCTGCTTCTGAGTTATTAACATTCTTTGAGTCCATAAGGGTCCTCCGATGAAAAGTTTCAGAAGAGTATTTCATAAAAATTAATTCAAGTTCTGAGGATTGTTTTAATAGGATAAAGTGGCGTGTCGGTATGTGTATGAATTATTCATTATTGATGTGTTATTCAGAGCCTAATTTCTACACATGTAATATTCATACTAGATTAAATAAACAATTTGATTATATTTACCATGTTAATTGAGCAACAGTTTTGTGTGAAAAGAATTAAAGGTCTGTCCCAAATTAGTCTCGCTCACCAGACCTTTCTCAAGAAAAGAAAGGTCTGGCTCGGCCGACTCTCACATTAAGATTGGAGAAAAAAAAGCCTTTGGGGCGTCGGTGGCTTAGTGGTAGAGCAGGCGCCCCATGTACAAGGCTGTTGCCACAGCGGTCCGGGTTCAAGTCCAGCCTGTGGCCCTTTGCTGCATGTCCCTCCCACTCTCTCTCCCCCCCTCACACTTAACTGTCCTGTCCATTAAAGGCAAAAAATGCCCCAAAAAATATCTTAACAAAAAACGCCCCGGCTGCTTGTATTTCTTTCAACCAATCACAATCGTTCTTGGCGGTGGCAGCAACGGTGCGCTTGCAAAAATATTGCCAGGGGGAAACAGGTTTTGGTGTAACACGCCCACAAAAATATCGCCTACAGGACGCGAACCATGGCAGAAAAATGGCTACATCCCCGCAAGATCAAACGAAAGATAGTAAAGGACGTGTTGAAAACGGTTGAAAACTGCTACATAACTGGAGGTGGTAGGGCGGGACTTCAGCGGGTGGCTCGTTCCGCCCAATGTGAGGCTGATCTATGCAGTGAACTTCCGCCCACTCAGACTAGTCCCAAATAGGCCCGCTGAGCTCAGTGATTTAAGTTTTACAGTATTTTTCCTCTTCACATAGTGTTATTTATAAATGTAGGTTGTTTTAGTGAGTTACTGAGTGTTGGAGAGATCAGCCGTAGAGACGTCTGCTTTCTCTCCAGTATGGAACTAGATGGCATTCAGCTTGTGGTGCTCAAAGTGCCATAAAAATAAATCTGAAAAGCTCAACAGCAACGCTGGACTATACTCACCCAACTGCATTACCATGCACGTGGATGCTGGCTGCATCTGCTAGCTCACCTAGCACCACTGAGCTAGCCAACATTAAAGCTCAGCCGAGGAGGACGTCCTTAATGTTTACATCTGACTCTGTCTTGAGCACAAGCCTCTCGACAATGAGTAGATGCACGCTCCCTTCTGTGCGGTGACACAGTTGGTGGCTGTAATTCAGAAAAAGGAAAATAGTTCCTACATGAAACTGCTCACAACAAGGTCTGTGGATTATCCTGAGTAACTGGGTCCTGATTCCTGCAAAGAGACATTGATGCTGAATTTCTCAAACGTAGGTTTTTGGCGCTTTGAGCTCCAAAAGCTGAGTGACACCTAGTTCCATTATACTGGAGAGAAGACGGACATCTGTACAGCTGATATCTCCGACACTAACAACTCATACCAGGGCTGGAAACTGGTGGATTCCAAAATCTACCATCCACTAAACAGATTACCATTATTATTTTTTTGGCTGGTGAGTGAAACAAATCTAGCAGACAGTTGCACATTTTACCAGCATTTGGCTGGTGGCTGATGCTTATTTCCACCCCTGATCCATACTTAAATAATCTAGATTAATAAATAGCACTACAGGTAAGAGGAAAAATATGGGGTGAACTGTCCCTTTGACATGGCTGGATAAAAAAGGAAACACAGAGTAAAACAGCACAATATCTAGGAGTCTTTTTGTGTCAATATAAATGACCAGATAAACATAACGGAGCCAAAAAGCTCTGTAGTTGAAACTCATCCCAAAAGCTGCTGCCTGTCCACTGAGCTACCTCTAACTGCTGAGCTGTGGCTTATTCATTTCACTTCAGTCAGCTGCCTCACTATCATTCACAAAACAGAAGAAACAGTTCCAGGACATCTAAAAAAAAAATAAAAAAAAAACCCAACTTGCAACTGTTTTAAAAATCAGTTTCAGGTTAGGCACAGTTTCAGGAGGAGGAGGATCAAAACCTTCAGACATTCCATAAGGGAACAGAGATAACATGGAAAGATGCAGTGAGCCTTTGGGTGCGGAGTATCCCAACACAACAACTGTGTCTCATCTTCACTGTCAGCACTTCAGTTGTAGATACTTCAAGACGGGGACACCGGCTGGGTAAATGTGTTTGAAGAAACAAATATTAAGCTCATACTGACCCCGTTACTATCAGCTGTTTGACTGTGAAGCAGCAGGGCAGCCCTCTGGCTAGAGACAGTGCTACAGTTACACTGCCATGGGACTGATTTCCTCCCACACCATGTGTCCAAGAGGCAGCAAGATAAATCTACTGCTGACTGGTAATGCTATTATCTGCCGGGTTTTTCTTCGATGAAAGTACGGTATAACTGGAGAAGATCTACGTGTGTATTTTGTATTCAATCAAGAGTGCAGGTTTCATTTCAGCGTTCAGGTGGACACATGATCAAACTCTGCACAGAAAGTGACACTGATATATTGTGTGGCACTGAACTTCCTTTACTGTAACTCCACCAGTGTCATTAAAAACACACAAACAATGTAAATACTATAGGTATGAGAAAGATCACAGGAAGGTCAGCCTCAGTGCAAAGAAAGATAAATATCACTGAACAGATCTGTAGGGCAAACATGATTCAGAATATTAAAAAATTTCAAGTCCAATTTGTTGTTGAAATGTGTTTGAAAGCAGAAAAGTAAGTTAAATAAATAGAAGGAATGCTCTGGTTTGACAAAGGAAAGGATATTTGTGCAACCAACAAACTGTGCTTCAATAAAACTAAACAAACAGTGCCTCTAAATAAATCTGAATACACAGATTATCCAATCAAGACAATAAAACTACAGGGGACAATCACTCCCTGTCTGAAGACTGAATGGGACATGTTCTTCTGTTCTCCACAAATCTAACCAGAGGCTGTGTTGTGTTTCCTTTTCTTTCCTCTTAAAAACATTATTTTGACCTTGAATTTATCTGTATGTGTGAGAGACAGGATAAAGCTGAGCCTGACTTATCCAATGAAGCTGAGAGATGAGGAAAACCACATGAAGTCAGCCTGGTGGTTGTAATTTTGCGCAACTTTGAGTTACTGTTGCTGAGGGACACAAGGTTTATCTGCCTCTGCCTAGAGGAAAGAGTGACCTCTGCTGGACATTTACTGTGTCCTTCTGCAGCCAGATGTGATTTCATCCCATAGGCAAGGCAGCTTTATCTATTTGTGTTCATACACCAGGGCAATGAAACTGCTTTACAGAGCAATAAAATATAAAACATAATAAAGGATACAAATGTGTAATAAAAGAGTACAGAGAAAAAAGAGCTAAAATTAATTATTAAATGATTTACGATTAAAAAAAAAAAAACACCATTAAAAGTAGCAAGAGTGCAGACAAGAGGTGCAAAGACAAAACGATTATTTTAACTGAACTAAAATGGAGTTTAAAAATAAGTTTGCAGTCATTACAGGGTGGAGTAGGCAGTGTAAAAAAGAAATGTTTTTAGCTTTGAGTTAAAAGTGCTCAGTCAGGCATTACATCCCAGAAGACATTCAGTGAAGCATATACAGTTATAGATAATGTTTTCTTAATCCAAGTTGCTTCTATTTTGAGCCTCAGTAAGATCCAAAGCAATGACTGACGCAACTGATTCATCAGTTACATTGGATACTTACTGTAAAATAATATGCTCAAAGACATTTTGAGTTATTCCAGATTATTAGAGGCCTGCTCTGTTGATCAGACTCAGATTTGCCAAGTAGGTTTTCACATACAAGAATTTGCTTTGATGTATTGGAGCATAACATAAACATGGTAAGGGAAAATGAAATAAAAAAAATAAAATAAAATCAATTATTGCAAAAATCAAGCAACATAAATACAGAGTAAAATAAAATTACAATTAAAATATATATATAAATTTGTACAATATATCCTTGAAAAACTTGGGCAGTGCTATGCTGGCAGTTAAGTGTTGTTACAAGTTGCAACCAAACAAATGAGAAGTTGTACATGAGCTTTAAAAACACCTCACACAACTAACGTTAACTACACATTTCATATTTCCAGTCAGCCAAAAAACGAGGAAACCACTTGTAGCATATATTTAAAAGATTTATTGAATTAAGACCTGCACTAAAAACAACACTCAACTACTCACCTTCCAAACTGTGAAATCCCCCGAAGTTCCCCTCAACCTTTTCCAGTGAACCCCTTTGACAAACAAAAGCAAATTTGCATGTTACAACAAACTGAAAAACAAATGCTAGTGCCAGCTACCTACCTAGCATAAGTTAGCATAGCAGCGTTTACAGCTAAACTTAAAATGTTTCTATCCATACATCGGCTGCAGTCTAGTGAACCAACTACCAATGCTATTAGCTATGTAGCTAATGTAAGCTAGCATTGAATTGAGCCACAATTTAGCATTTGGAACGACGCGGCTAATCGTTAGAGGCTATCGTTAGCTTACTTTAGCTAAACAGCTAACAGCACTGTATAATGCCCAAACTTCAACCTTCAGGCTGTCACAACATACATGTTAATGATAACAGGTGTATGGTAACAGGTGTTACGGACCGTCGCGTTTCCCACTTCTTTTGAATCGAAGTGTGGTGGCTGAATTTTAAGCCCCGCCCCTTCCGAGAGCTGCGCAGAGGCGCATCTTCAAACACCTTGTGAAGGTAACGGTAATGTCAGGTTAGCTAGCGGCTACAGTGTTAGCTATGGGCAGCTTCATGGAAAACGCCTTCCCAGCTGGAGATGAAAGCGACGCCAGCAATGACGACTGGGACATCGGATGTACTTCGGATAAAAAGTCCTCTCGTGTCAAGGTGAGAATGAACTTTTCTCAAAGCGGCTAATGCTACTGGAAGCGCTCACTAGCTAACATTAGCTGCTAACAAACCTTAAGTTAGCTTCAGTTTCTGTTTTATATAGGAGGCTAACACGCAGCTTTATTGCTTGTTTTGTGGCAAAATATAATCAGGAGAACAAACAACAATATGCTGACACAAACTAGTCGGGACCAAGCAGTGTAATTTGGGTACATACATGTAGTTATAGTGACCATGGTAAGAAGGTAACTGGGACATTGCACCAGCTTAACGCTGCTCTGCCGCTCTTTTTCACCTTTCACCATCTGTGTTGGCTCAAAGTAGAGCACAAGTTAAAGTGAATTTAAGAAGAAGCCTCATATTTTATTTAACTTAAATTATACTATGAGCTCTACAAAGTGCTAAATTAAAGGGATAGTTGTGAGGTACTTATCCATAGACAGTAGTGGGGTTTCCATCCAAATGTATCGAAATTTTTGAGCGAATTTTGTGAAAATGCGCAAAAGAAAATGCGAATTTAAGAGAAGAGCAGTAGATGGTCCTTCTCGTGAAAAATAAACAAAATAAAAACACCCCCCTAGAAGAAGAGTGCGCCATGAGATGACGTCATAAAAGAGCGTCTTATGCCCACTGTAAACAACAACACACTCAACTGACACTCAACAACTGACCAACTGATACTCAACAACTGACCAACTGACACTCAACAACTGACCATGGACAGATTCCTGATAAACCTGTCGGTTCTTGGGAGAACTCTGGTTAGCGTTTTGTCTTTTTTATCTAATGAAATAAAGGTATTACAATATGTTTTGTTGTCAGTGGATTTAAAACTACCAGTAAGGGGGTGATCACACAGAAATGAGACACTAGGGACGCTTCAAAGACGCTTGAAACGCTGGAAGCGCTTATTCAATGCGCGGTAGCTACTGGCGTCTGACGCTTAAAAAAGTTGAAAATATTTTAACTTTTCAGCGTCGATGCGCAAAAGAAGCGTCTACAAAAACGCGTGTCTAAAAAGACGCCAGGAAAACGCCTGTCTAAAAAGACGCTTGAACGCCGGTCAGACGCGCCGTATCATAGGAAAACAATGGTTTTACTGGCGTTGCTGAGTGTTTTAGAGTTTGTATTTCAAGCAGTTTGCCGTTTTATCCATTCATTCAGCGATCTGCGAATCACAAATGGGACTACTAGCATGCTGGTCGCTAACTTAAGTCAGTCACCCTTTCATCCTCTAACGTTATACTATTGTTACCTTACCTGAGCTGTTGATCGAAGAGTTGATAGATGTAACCAGAGATCTTTGGCCCAGAATTTTGTCCATTAGCTCAAAATACCTGAAGTTGGTTTTAGCTTTCCCTCCCTCACCGCTGGTAGCCATCCGACGCCTCTCAGCCATGTAGCGTTGTTTCAAACTCTTCCACTTGCTTCTTAGTATTTGCCATTGTTTGTCAAAGCCTTTATCCATCATTTGCTTCTGTAGCTCTTGATACATGGTCGCGTTTCTTTGCTGTTTTCCGTCTAGTTTGGTATTAATGTTCGCTTCTTTTATTAATTGAAGACAAATTTCAGTTTCTTCGTTCCCCCCCCCCACACATATCTCACACATTTCGCAATTTTTGAAAATGCGAATAAAAATAGGTGGATGGAAACCCCACTAGTGTGTTACCTACAGGAGATGTCAGTTGACACGCCCACTGTTTGGAGAAGCATGGAAGCTAAGAAATGTTCTACTGTGGATGAAGGCAGCAACAAAACGGATTTTAGCCACCTTAAAAAAACCATTATGAGTTTAATACAAAGAATTATGTCACTGCTTTACCTTGCTGTCAGACAGTGATTTCCAACGAGAAAGTGAAGCCGTTACGTTGCTCTCTTCAAAGCCAGACTCCATTGAGAAAAATAGTGATTTAACATAGCTGAACACAGGAGCTGCTGGTCTACTGCTGCCTTGATCGGTTCTTTTGTTTATGCTTTTGTGTGACTTTGGCACTGAAGAGGGTTAGATTGGATTAACCAAAGTCACACAGTAACACAAATTAATTAACTGATTGAAGCAGCAGTAGACCAGCAGCTCCTGTGTTCAGTGAGCTAAAATTACTGTTTTTGTCAGTGGAGTCTGGTGGCTTTGATGAGCATTGATGGGGAAGTGCAGCCGATTGCAGCTTCCCCACCAGAACGGGCTGTCTGACTGAAAGATAAAGTGGTGAAAATACTTTGGATATAGCATTCCCTAAGTGTGATTTTTTTTTTTTTTTTTACGTGTCTAAAATATGTTTTGTTGTTGACCCCTGTCCACAGCAGCACATTGCTTAGCCTGCTTCTCCAAACTAGGGGCATGCCAACTGACATCTACTGTGTAATACACTGACCATGGATAATTACCTCATAGAACCCCACTTCAAAAAATCCAAACTATCACTTAAACATCTTAACACTAAATAAATGATCCTAATTGTTCAACTTGCTACATCTGGTATCCAGCTATATCTGAACGTGGATGAATCAGAATTTAGAGCCAGCTAAACAATCATAAAATAAACTCCCTACACGGGTTTCCATTCTGTCTGATTTATTTCCATGCTTGTGACTTATTTGCTAAATCTAACGCTGCATCCTAATTCTATTCTGTAACGTTATAGTAATTGTAAATTGATAAATGAACTTCTCGGTATGGGGGAGAGCAATGCACAACAGAAATAGAGGAGCTGATCACAGCCTCACAGCTGGAAGTATGAAAAACTAAATCGTGCAAGTAATGAAACAGCCTCAGGAAGATCTTGGAAAACAAAAAATAAAGTTTTCAATGTAGTAAAATGTCTTGCTTTGTCCTCAGTAAATTCGGCTGTTAATGTTCCACATATGCAGTTAACTAAAGTCTACTTTAGTCTTCTATAGTAACATTTTTAGAGCAAAAATGCCATAAATGATCTACTTTCAGCTTCTCAAATGCATGTATTTACAGCTTTTCATTGTCAGATATGATTGTAATCTGAATATATTTGGGTTTTGGAGTGTTGGACAAAACAAGCAATTTGAAGACATCATCATAATAATAAAATAATTATAATACTTTTTATTTATAGAGTGCTTTTCATAGTACTCAGACACAGTTGACATAAAATAGAATACAGTAAATACACACATTATTCACACATGACGCCATTTTGCTCATTATTACAATATATTTTTGTAATGTTGTATCTCACACATGCAGTTAGTACAGTTTTCACATGGCAAACCTCAACTTGGAGGTGTTTATAGGTTTTTATTTTCTTTCTCTCCTGGAGTGTTTTTTTTTATGAATTAATTTGGATCCTTCGCCACTGTCACAGGATCAGGATGATGATGTACCACATGTACAAGATGATGTGTCGAGGTTGAAAAGAGCCATCAGTAAAGGAGACACTCAGACTGTCGAACAGCTGTTGGACAAAGGCAAGTACTCTCTTCATTTTCTGTGTGACGCTTTAGCACTTCATTTCTTGACTGTGTGGGCACGTGCGATCATTGTTTTTTATCACTAGTATTGCTTTATCTGTAGCAGCTTCATGGTTAGCTTTAAATAGCAATTCAAAGATGTCAGGTCTCACACGAGAACCACTTCTACGAACGAATTTGTTCTTGTGTGGCATGTACCAACTGTTAACGAGAATTTGAGGCATTCGCTAATTTTCTGTGAATTAGAATTTCCTCTTCATCATGTCCCAAATTCACGAGTGATCCAGATCTGTCATGTGAGTCATGAATAGATAGTGTGCCTTCCTTCACAGTAATTTAACCTGACATCTTCATGCTTGAATATGGATGGATATATAACTTAAATGTCAAACCAAATTAACTGAAATAAAAGTATATGTTTTTATATAACTAAGAAAATTTGATTAAATCTTATTTTGTGCATGTGTGTGTGCTGCAGGGCATTAGGCACAGATAAACCTTTTTTTAATATAATAATTTCATTGCCTGACTTAATCTGATCCGTTTGGTGTGGACAGGCATGGACGTGGAGACCAGGCTCGGCTTTGAATGGACTCCTCTGATGTGTGCTGTCAATGTGGCTGATTACGACCTGACCAAACTGCTACTGGACAGAGGAGCCAGTGCCAACTTCAGCAAAGGTCAGACCAATGTGACCAATATGAGATTTTTTCGGGGGAAGAAACATATATTAATATGTAGCCTACAGTATGTGAACATATTTCTCCTCTGTTGTTGTTCAGCACTTGTACATGGAAGATGTGGCAATTGGTCTTCGTGATATTTGTCCTGCCCCTAGTCCACTGTGCTGGACAGATAGTAACAGGGACAAGCGCAGTGTTACACCCAAAGTTAAACATTTTTCAACTCTCAGTGACATGAAAAAGAAACGCCAAACGTGCTTCATCATGCTATTGGCATTTGTAACATAGAGTGAATACTAAGGCTGTCAAAAAAAAATTGAAGTTCGAAATATATTCGAATATATATATTTTTTATAAGTTCAAACCTAAATTTGATAATTCGAATATCATTAATAATTAATCAATACTATTAATAATGTAATAATGCACAAGCCGGGCCAGAGAGGGACGCAGCGACGGAGGGAGAGGCGCCGACGGAGGAGCCCGCTGCGCCAACACCATCCACTGCGCTGTCCGCGATGTGTGACCTGTTCGGGGAGACATACAGGGAGAGTGTTGCACCTGCTGCCTCCCTGCCTACCCTTTTTGAAGAAGAGATGAAACATTACCAGAATGAGACACCACTACGAGCCGACCAACTGAACTACGCACTGAACTATCCAAACATTGCTCAGATCGCGAGGCAGAAGTTGGTCATACCTGGCACTTCAGTGAGGTCAGAACGGGTGTTTTCATCCAAGTTCATATTGCGCCAGCAACAAGCATCTTATTTTTTGTGGGTTTTTTTGTAGGCAAAAAAAAAAATATAAAAAATAATAATAATAAATTTGAATATTATTCGAACTCCACTAAATTAATTTGAGAATAATCAAACTCAATTTCATGGTGCTTTTGACAGCCCTAGTAAATACGTGGCGCTCCCATTGCAAAGAATTAGATAAAATACACTGGCCTAAGGGGGAAAAGTGCTTTTCTTTTTGATGAGTTAAGGTGCAGCTGTCGCTGTAACTGCACGTCACCTTCTTCTGCATCTTTTTGCTGTTTTACAGCACTGGTAGGCGTTCCTCCTCTTCCTTTGGCATTTGAGGGCAGACTGGAAAGTAAAGCAAATATAAAACAAAACCTGAAAAATGAACAATTGTGACAACGTGAAACCAGACCTTAAAAATTGTGTCAGAAAATACAAAACATATCTTAGAGAAGGTAGACAAGTATCACTCCAATGTTTTACAGCTATCAGACACCTTGGCAACAGGTCACTCCAAACTAAAAACTCCAGATGCGGAATTAAACTGAACTGAAGTATAGTTTAAACTTCCCTCCTGGTGCCAGAGATAAAAACAGAAACGACTCAGATACACTCTATTTCAGATTGTCAGTTGATATCATGACAGGCAGGTGTAGGCTGGACTGATTTCTGTGATCCTTCACTCACAGCTCCTCAGGAGAACAAACGAGGGCAGATAGTTTGATTAGGCAACACCACCGCATTTCTGTCTTCCAGGCTTGATATCAAACAGCCATACCTAATCCTCCTGACGGTCCCTGTTGCGTTGGTGTCGAGCTGTCCCTCCCTGTGGCACCTTTTTTTAATTTCCTCACCTGCTACGCAGCCAAAGACCAGGGGACCAATCGGGCCTTTGCACCAATACGCTTCATCTGACATTACTTAATGGTGATGACGCCAAAGAGGAACTCTTGCAGAAACACACTGCGGATCCTTTGAGTTGTTTTTAGTTCATGCACACTGCACCCTCGTCCCAAAGCAGGAGAAATTGAAGGCATCTGTTGGATTGAGGTCAGGCTGGGTAAAATAAGCACGGGGGGAGAACTCTTCCGTGTTAAGAAGTCTGCAGTTATACACACATAAAACCATGAATCCTGTTGGGAACATGCAGTTACAGATCCCCCAGAAACATTAAATGTTTTGTTGTTAGCTAATGGTTAGTTCAGTAATGCACAGTGTCCAAACTGAAGAGGGGAATATGGTGGTTGAATGACGACTCCACTGTGTTTATTTTTTGGTAAAAAGGTTTTTGTGGCCCTCTCCTTGTCTATCCTGTGTAACACTGGTAACAGAAAGTTTGCTAATCCGTTCAAAGCTGATCACATCAGATCAATGAATAAGAGGAGCAGCTGCTGGACCGATTGCAAACTTTTAGACCCAGCAGAGTGAACGGTTAAGTTCTCTTTCAATGCACCTGATGTCAGTGCCCAGAATATGCTCTGCTCTCAGAGAGTATGGTGCAATGAATAACCGAATGTTATAGATTCCCTTAGTGATCCCAATGAGCGGTCTAGCTCTAAAAATTGAAAATGGATTCATGGTGGCAGATCTTTTGCTCATGGTGGCCCGCAGCAAATAAATGAAAGTGTGGGAAACCCTGTCCTCTCTGCCTCGCTGACTTTGGTTGCGGGTCACTCATTTGACGCTACAAAATTTGAACAAGGTTGGAGAAAGCAGTGTGATGCTTCTTTTAATCCTTTTGGTGAGTGTCCAGCCATATAAAACAGTAGGTGTTTTAAAAACGTCAAACACTTCCAGTGCACAAACAATTAGTTGATTAATCAGTTAATTTACAACTATCTTGATGGTAAATTAAATGTTTATATGTCAAACATTTGCTGATTCCAGGTTTTCAAATATGAGGATTTGTTGCATTTCTCTGTTTTATATGAATGTAAATGAAAATGTTTGGGCTTTGGACTGCAGGTTAGATAAAATGGGCAATGTAAAGATGTCACTTTGTACCCTGGGACTATGTGATGGACATGTTTTCACTATTTTGTGACACGTTACAGACGAAGCGAGTTTTCAGTTATTTAACAAAAGAATAAAAAGATTAATGGATAATGTCAGTAATCGTTAGTTGCAGTCCAACCTGCAGTAATGTGTCTTTTTGAGTTTATCTGGCTTGTTTTTCAATTGCAAAAGGAAAGAAAACAGATTTTAGTTGTAGTTACTCTCTGCTGTGTCATCCTCTGTTTACAGTGAAATCAGGATGAGACCCTTCAATGACTCATGTTAAAGTTTGGATAACAGCAGTGAAAGTTAAACTTCTGATCAGTTTATTCTTGTTCTGCATTTCTGTTACTACTATTAGTTATTTTGAGAACGCTGCATTCTTTATTTTTCTGGCGATCCATTAGAAACCCTTTCATAGCCCCTGGATGTCCCCAGACCCAAATTTGGAACCACATGCTCCTAATATCTGATGTCAATTAATGCTCAGTCCAGAATGTTGAGTTTAACTGTGTACACAACAAATTTCACATGCTCCTGGCGTCTGATGCTTTAGGCAGGTGAAGGAAGTAATTATACAGACGGATGACGTGTGGTCACGTCCTGATGGCGTTTGTGAAAGCAGCGAGGCCGAACAGAGGAATGCTGGAGTGATTGATAACGGTCACCATGCTGCTGTCATAGCCTCTCACCAATTCTCAGGCCACAGATTTATTTACTCCAGTCCTCTGCAGACGCAAACCAGGCAGTCTGGTTTACACCCACACACACATAATATAAACACACACACTTGCACACAGCTATAGAGCCAAACATGCACAGCCACAAAGAAAAAGGAACCCACATACAGATGTATGAGGCCCAGGTATGCATGCACACACACACACACACACACACTTAGATACTGTGATACACACAGGTTGGAGACTGAGACATTGGCGGAACAAAACAGGAATTGAACGCATTGCCATGGGACCGGTCTTATCAGGACGAGATAAGGAAGCAACTCCTCTGAAGTCACTCGGTCCCATAAAGGCCGCCACACTTCCTGATGCCAGATAAACGACTATCCATCTCCATCCCGGGGTTATCAGCCAGATACTTTCTTTCCTTATTACAGCATGATGTATGACATCATTGTGATGAATTTAAAGCACCCTTCCTTCCCTCAGGGGGATTAATAAAAGTAAATAAACTTATAAATAAACCTAAACTTAATTGTGTTTTGCTAAATAGTTTAATTACTATAACAGATAATGAAGATCTACCTTTAAATTTGTTTCCATGAGGCAACTACAGTAACCAAACTAAATCATTACGCTCCAAAAACAAATATGAGATTGAACAGTGAATAACACTCGTCCATTTAGACAAAAAGTTTGGAGCTACACAGAGGTACAGTAGCCCAAAAGAAACCCTTCAATAAAAGGCATGCTACTTCTACTTTTAAAGTCCCCCCTCTGCTCAAAATGTGCTTTTCTTCGATTTATGTTCCCTAAAATGTCTGACCTTTACTATACTAACATGTCTGTGTTAAACATTTGTCACTGCAGAGCTTTTTTCGCACTCCTCTACTGAAGGGGGCGATGATCACAGAACAAGCTAAGTTACGAAAGTCACTGATATGAAAGTCAAATGTTGTCAAATACGGAAAACGCATATTGACGGGAACAGACTTCAACAGAGCACCAGCAAAGAAACCTGAAACCTCCAGCACAGAGCTGCCTGTCAGTACGGAGGGCAGAGGTAGCATTAGCATAGTAAAAGTTTTGACAGCAAACATGGTAGAGTGTGCAGTTTTTGGAAGTATAATGGACCCTGGAGGTTTCTTCCACTATCTACAACTAGAGTTACCGCCCCACGGTTGTATGCCTCCATGCACCAGTCCAGTGTCTCTGACAGTCTCCATCCATGTCTGTGAAAACATGGATGCTTCACACACAGAAGATCTATACAATCAGTTTCAAGATTAGAGTCACCAATTCAGTATCTGACCAAATGTCTCCCCTTCTGTTCCTGAGATATGACGTTAAAACATGATGATGTCACAGTCAAGCTGACCTTTGACCTTTTGGATATAAAATGTCATCACTTCATCATTATGTCCTGTTAAACATTAGTCTTAAATTTTTTGTCATAATTAGCACAAGAATTCTGGAGTTACGGGCAAAAACATGTATTGTGAGATCACAGTGACCTTGACCTTTGACCACAAAATTCTAATTTCAATTCAATTCAAATTTGAGGGAATTCCTTCAAGGCGTTCTTGAGATATCGCATTCACAAAAATGAGACAGACAAGGTCACAGTAAACATGACCTTTGACCTATGACCACCAAAAACAAATGATTGAGTCCAAGTGAATGTTTGTGCCAAATTCGAAGAAATTCCTTCAAGGTATTATTAAGATATCACGTTCACAAGAATGGACGGACGTACGGACAACCTGAAAACATATTACCTCTGGCCACGGCTGTTGTTGGCACGGAGGCATCACATACCCCATCATAGCAGATATTATGGTATGTATGCCTGGTGCTAGTTGCACTGTGCCAACGCAGGAGAGAGCAGAAAACAAAACCTATAACTCGCAGAGGTTTTGGGCTGGGTGGAGGACAGATAGAGAATTTCTCAGTGAAGGAAAAATTCTTGAATTGTTGCCAGCGTGTTACAGTTTTATGAAGTATTTCCAATTAACTTTTTCAGTTAAAAACAGAGTTTTAAGATCGTGATAATGAACCTTTACACTGATGTGTTCTTGTCTACAGATAATTGGACGGTGCTCATGGCCAGCTGCACAGCATCTGCCAGTGAAGACAAAATTGCTCGTTGTGTGGAGATCTTGCTGTCCAGAAATGCTGATCCTAACATGGTGGACAGGTGAGGAGGGGGGGTGGCGGTACAGATGTGTTTCAGGTCACAGTGTTTATAGGATTTTCAGCACAGTGCGCACTGTCACACCCCTATTGATGTAGGCCAAATAAAAACACTTTAGACTTGACTTGAACAGAGAAGAGAAAAAGCAGAGGCGCTGGATCAGATTCCCTTTGATGGTTCTCGTTATGTTCAGCTGCCATGTGGTAACATTATGCACCACAGCGCTCCATACAGTGTGTGTATATTTGTGTGTTTTGTTTGGAATGTCCTGTTATGGCATGTGCATGTACAGACGGGTATCAGACAGGCAGACAAACAAACAGTGAGTGTAGGGGGGGTGGGCAGGAGGATTTCAGAGGCTTGGATGCAGTCCAGTAAGCATGGATCTGGTAATTTGTAGGTCAGAAGAACCAGGTTCAATTTTGTTGAAATGTAAAATATCCTTAGGTGTTCATAGAACACTGGTATCCACAGCATTTCAGTGATTACATTTCAACACACAGTTAGGACCTGTTACACAATGAAACATAATAATTTTACCCTGGATGTTTAGAGGTCTTTTGACCTGTACATCGCCTAGTCCACACTTAACCACAGTCTTTTAAGCATAAGCACATACATTCAGCAGCAGCAGTGACCCACCGTCTGACACTGGCACAATGTGGGGACGGAAACAGAGGGCTCGGCGGGGTTGGAGCACCTGCTGCAGCAAGCGAACACACCGTCTGCGGTCATTTTGACTTGACCAGCGGACTTCACTACAAGCTGATTCCCTGTTGAAACAGGCAACAGTGTCAGGTGACACCTTCAGTCGAGCTCAGACCTTTTCTTTGCAACATCCTAAAATGGATTCATCCTCCGTCACCTGTTTCAACAGCTGTAAGCAGACTGCATGCCTCTTCCAGACCAATTCAAAGAAACATGTTGTTCAACCTGGACAAAATTAAATGTGCTTCAGCTGTCCATTAATCAGCATATCGATAGTGGGGTGCTGAAAAGACAGCAGCCAGTAGTAGACTACATTCACTCAACCAGACTGACTAATGCAAGGGTGCTTTCACACCTGCCCTGTTTGGTTCAGTTCAATCAAACTCAAGTTTGTTTGCCCCCTCAGTGCAGTCGTTTGGACAGGTGTGAACACAGCAATCGCACTCAGGTGTGCACCAAAACAAATGGACTGAGTGTGTGGTTTGTTTGTGGTGAGAGGGTGTTCCGACCTGGATGTGAAGCAACTGCAGTCACATGTGACATTGTTTGGGTTAAACATGAGCATGTTACAGTCCTGGAGGATTATTAATGTGCACCTCCTCCTGTACTGCCTTAATATGCACATTCAGCACATCCAATGCATCAAAACATTGTTTTCTAGTTGGAGCCGCGCCTCGTTTTCAAACTGTATGGTTTGACTAAAATGAACAATGACAGCAATATAGTCCACGATGAGCAGCACTAAAATCAACCTGCGTAGTTGTCCCTCCATTGTGACATTAGAAAGTGTCACATTTATCTTGCAAGTGTACTCTTCTTCAACGTTTGCTTTACTTCCTGGATTTTCCCCTAATGGGAATTCTGACCAATCAAGAGCAGCTTTCTCACACAAGGCATTTGATCTGGTCCTCTTGTAAATGCTGCCATGAGAACACCAACCAACTCTAGGCAATTATACAACTTTGGAACAACATTAGTCCCTGATTCAGACCAAAGGAGACCACTCTAGGGCTGACAGCATTGTAACAAATGTCATCAACACTACTGAGCCCAAAAGATAGCTTTCATGTAGAGTACATAAGAGGTCACACACACGTCCCTGGGTTTTTCTGTGAAATGACACTTCAGAGACACTTAAAGAAATGCTGGCGATGTAATTTGCCCTACAACACATTATTTCACTGTATCAGTTGGTACTTTCAGAGTTTAGGATCCATCAGCCATTGCAGCCAGCAGATATAAAATCTGCCCCCCTGTCCTGGTGAGGAGCACGAAACATTCCATCTGGTGAAAAAGAATAAAGGGAGGTCATTCTTGAAGCACTTTTACTGTTACCATCTGTGGATTTTTGTCGTGTCAAAGGGACGATGCAGCCCCCAGTGGCTTTCTTGTTTAGCTTTCCCTAATCCCCTGCCACTCTGTCACTGCCAGTATGCCATTACAGGCACGATACACACCGCTTAAAAAACCCTGATGACACACATGGACATGGTGTAGCGTTGGGAAATTGATTGGTTCCTTCCCAGACAAAATATTTGAAGCAAGGTAATAAGATGCAGGAGGATGCAGATGAGGGGAGATGGTAAGGAGGAGGGGCCGACAGCCCCAAAACATCCAGAGCAACAGAAGACTATGAGGTTCATGTGGGTGCAGAGGATAAACCACCTCCTCCTCCTCATCGCCTCTTACGTCTGAATATCAAACCAATGATTAACACCAGCTGCTCATCCCTCCGTTGAAGTGTAAACAAGCATTCTCTGTCATCTTTCAAAGTCCTGTCGGAGCACCATGTGGGGTCTCATTGCCTCCATGTGTCCCAGTTTTTTCACCTTCATTGTACCCGTCTGTGTGGAACGTAGTTCCATTAATGCTGGGACATTCTTCTCCAGCAGGGCTCAACAATAAGGATTGCCCGATTGCCCGGGGCAAGTAAAAGCTCAACAATAAGGATTGCCCGATTGCCCGGGGCAAGTAAAACTCAAGGTCGGGCATGTAAACTAATAACTCACTTACCCGATCGGGCAAGTTGCTAAAAATAGTAAAAGTTAATAACTAATTGATAAAATAAATGTATTTTAAAACGTGCTCCTTCGGCTCTGATGCAGCGGTCTCTGTGCCTGAAGTCACAGGCACACGTAACAATGTCCTGCCCACAGCCCCCATTGATATTATTTTGCGCGACGGACGCTTCATATAATAACATAACAATATACTATTTATGGTGTTATGTCATCGTGTCATTTCTGTCTCTACATGGTCACGCGTTAACAATTCTCCTCTGCTCTCTGTATCGCGCACGGCGGAGTTCCGCCACACACACAGGTGAGCACGCTAGAGCGGCTCGGGCCGCATTTTCCTGACCAAACCTGACCCCGAGCCCGGTGCAGTTTGTCAGCTGACAAAGTTATTGAAATGGACAGTGTGTAAATAACCAACAGACTGCTGTTACGCACAGACAAACACGCTGCTCGCACAGCAGCTCAGCACGGCACTCATGCTGAGCTTGTGTTGCGTTCAGGCGTTGTCACGTAAATAACAACTTCCAACACTTAAATAGGTCATAGCACAAAACAGCAGCATGTCAAGTGACTTTTTACTTTTATTATATTCAATAAAATTGTATGTTCCTAAATCTTGAGACACCTCATATGTAAGCTAGACAGACATTTCACCTGCTCATTACTGTGCACACATGTACTGTATGTACTTAGTCCTAAAGAGCCCTTCTGGTGCCAGTAGATACATAGAAACATCCCAGCAGGCTGTGCTTTGCAAGCATACAAAAAAGTTTCACGCATGTGAAAATTATTTTTCATGTGTGTGCTTCACCTCCGCTGCTACAACTCCATCCTAGGGGAAACACTGCTGTGTGCGTTTTGTGCAACAGGTGGATGTGGTAGTCTACTGGTAGAGTAGAGAGAGAGCTAAGTAGCGTTGAAGTAGAGTAGAGCAGGGCAGAGAGATGGAAGCAAAATATATTAAACCCGGTGTTAATACAGCAGAACTGGAGAGAGGGGTGAAAAATAAATAGAGGTGGGCATGGCTCAAGTAGGGCGCAAAATTATAGACGGAGAACGATTGACAAATTTTTCACTTTAAGCCCTGACACTGTCATTTTTGTGTAGGAATTAAGCTACAATACATGACATATGTTGTTTTAATTAATAAATACAGTATGAATAAAGATTACATAACATAAAAATAACTGCAGTCTTTGTTATTTGATAGCCGCTTATATTAAACAATTTTTATAGGGCAAGTAAAAACTGACCTCGGGCAAGTAGATCTCTGACCAACTTGCCCGACCGGGCAAGTGAAAAAAAACCTTAGCGTTGAACCCTGTCCAGGCTGCACGTGCAGTCGGTACAAGCGGCCAGAGTCTTTGCAAGACATTTGCGTTGCTTTTATACTTGTACAGTTTTTAGGTATACATTTACATTATTTTTTCCTCTCAACTCAAAACTCACCTTGAGACTGGAGTTGGATCAACCAATCACCTTACTGCGGTGATTACCAACTTTCAGCCTGCAGGCCACACAAATGTCCACTTGGACTCAACAATGAGCACGTTTGATTTGGGTGGTCAAAGGTCAAGTTCACTGTGACCTTGCATCCATCTCATTCAATTGAATGCGATATTTCAACAACACTCTGAGGAGTTCAGGAATTCATATGCTAATTAGGACAAAATTTCACACATTTTATTTCCAAACGGTCAAAGGTCAAGGTCACTGTGATCTTGTCTGTCTCATTCTTGTGGATGTGATATCTTAAGAACACCTTGAGGGAATTTCTTAAAATTTGGCACAAAGGTTGACTTGGACTCAAGGATAAACTGATTAGATTTTGGTGGTCAAGTGTCAAAGGTCAAGGACTTTGCATCCATCTCATTCGAATGAATGAGAATGATCTTCTGAGCTGTCGGGGTGACAATGGTTGTGAAGCATCCGACCGGACTGCATACTCGGGTGGAACGTACTCGGAGCGGACGCCACGGGGGTCCGCCCGGTAAAAGCAGACGTCCGCAAGCCCTGTGCGCGCAAAGCACAACCGCGCGGACTCTGCTCTGCTGTGTATTTTTCACATCGCGGGGATTTTTCATGGACATTTTTACAGGAAACTACAACGCAGAAGTGCGCTTGACTATGGAAGCCTGAATGACTGCGGACATTCCTCGCGGAGTCCACTCCGCTTATAGTACGCCAAGTCTGTGAGCACCTGTGTCTGCCTCTTCATCAAGCGCACAGCGAGCAGGAGAGAGAGGGGGGGTGGGGCGGGGACTGAGCTAGTGGGTGTGAGTGCGCATGTGCCGAGGCCTCTACTGTAGCCTGGGGAGTTGATAATGGCGGACAGTTTAGTCTCGAAGGAATCAAAGAATGCGCCACTATGGCAACACTTTGGCTTTGAGCCAGACGAAGGAGGCAACCCTTGTTTGCACTTGTTTGAGTAAGTTGCAAAATTTATTTGTAAGGAATAAAAGAAACAAAGTGTTACTGTCACTCTGTTGTCCTATGGTCGATTTTTTATTTTAAATGACTCAATTGTGCCCCCAAGTGGCGAAAATCCGGTATTACCAACTTGAGGCTGTTTTTCACAAAAACCGGACCGTTTTTTTTTTTTTTTTTTTTTTTTTCCCTCATACCGACCCAACCCTATTTCACAGACATGGATGTAAAGTTTAAACTGTAAGAGAAACTTGACGGGTGCGCGGGGACATGCAACCGCTGTGCGGGAATTCTAGTTTTTTGTTATTGTACTTCGAATGTAACATAAGAAGCCAATGTGCCAAAAAAGGCATCAAAATATTAGCTTATTTCTAAAAAACAAAACAAAAAACAGACCCCCTAACCTGGTCTCACTCCCAAATTTTGTACCACGTCTCAATCGAAGTAATGTTTGGCTACTCCTATAAGGGTAGTATAATTGTATACATGCTTTCTTGTGTATATTTACAGGTGTTAGTTAAAAAAAATATGTTAGCTATTTTCTTTATATTAAAACTCCATTGTCTCAATATTCTGAAGTTGAAAGTAAATTGCTCTTTGGATGGTGTACTTTTATCAATATGCTATTATTTTATTATTATATCAGTGGCATAAAATGGTCTCAAAATGACAATAATATCATTTATTGCATAATTTCTGGGACAATAAATCAAACAAAGGAATACTTAGCACATCTATCGCCAGGTATCAACAAGTGCGTAGGAGAGGGACAAGCAGAACACAGCTTGTAGAAAAATTCCCGCACAGTGTTTGCCTGATGAACGTCTAGTTACTGAAATTTTGCAGCATTAAAATCATTATATTTGCAAGTTAGACAGTGTGCGGGAGTTTTATACAATATATCAAAAAAACGTTGTTTGCATGACAAGCCTAAACTGTAATAATAATGACGTGAGCGGCCAAACCGATGAACGATAACATTCTGTAAACAGTGGCTCGAAGCTCCACGCTCCAGATGTGTCACCAGCTCTTTTCTGAAAGTGATTCCACATACATCACTGTCCATGTCTTTAGTTGTGGTGTGGACTCTGCCATCCCCTTGAGTTAAAACAGTTTTTAAAACACTATTATTTATGGTTATTGTTCTTGGTGTGGACTGCCCTTAAGTCCCTAATGATCAGGTAGGTTATTATTATTGGACAGTGGTAGTTTTTAGAAAAGTTGTCACTGTACAAGATAAATATAATTCATCACCAGCATGAAACCAGCCAGTAGCATAGTGTCCATCGAAACTTTTCCCATTGTCATTACCGTGTCTGTTAAAATAACGTCTTCTCAAGTCTGCACATAACTGTAGACATTGTAGAAGCCATTTTTAGACATGGTGTGTTTACCTTGGCACCGTAAGTAAGGTGTTTCTGGAAGTCATTCTTCTCACTGTACCGACGCCAGGAAAGATGTTTGCTCTGAATTGTCTGCCTATCGATCAGCTGTCTGTTTGGGGACTTGCCAGATCTCACAGTCTCAAGGACACACAAACAAAACACACTGAAACAGTATGCAAGTGACCTTGGTACCTGTCTCACAGCCAGGCAGACACCCTTGGGAAAATACAGAGGCACAGAACATGAAAGCAGAAATGACACTTCCCATCCCGTTCTCTCGGGTCAAAGAGGAACTGACTGATGGGCGGATGCAGTGGAATGTGAATAAAATAATTGTCGTACACGTCACAGCCACTGGTTCAGTTGTTTGAGTTCACATAAAACATTAACCGCGGATGTGTTGTAATTTATTAAAGGACGAGCTGTGGCTGTGTGCACAGCTTAGACAGTGTTCAGAACCCACACACAGATTCACACCTGTTTGACAAACATCACCTTGCTGTAGGAGCGTTTTCAGGTGGTACTGCCAACACATTAATACAGACAACAGACAGTGTCAACTCAGTGACGAAGCAAAGGAAGGTACTACAGGAAATGGCATTTAGGGTTGGGTCATGACGATATACTGTGTATAACATGGGTAGGGATGTCAATGGTTAACTATTAATTGGTTAACCATTGAGAATAATTTTGACTTGTTACAGATGTCGGTCCAAAGCAGTGATAAACTACTGGGTGCCTTGATTTCCCTCTGGATTACTAGAGTAATTATCCAGCTACCTACCAACTTACCTCCTCAGCTTATGACCCGTAGGCCAAATCTGGCCCCCAGTAGGATGCTAGGATAGGATTTCTGCATTAAAAAGCACTGGGTACCACTTAATACGTGTCAGGCTTTGGAAAGCAAAATTCACCAAAACTAATCCCCAAAGATCACAGAGTAGGAATTTGTAAGAACCAAAATTTTTAAGTCACATGCTGAGGTAGCAATTTCTTGAATATTCCTTGTAGTGTTCGGGACATTGCAGGAAATGCTGGAAATATGTCATTTAGACTGTTTATATATATATATATATATATATATATATAAATATTGTGTTTTATTCGGGAGTCAATTCACTGGATTAGGACACACATCATCTGGTAATCTAAAATGCTTTTGAATTTAATACCTAGAGAGTGTACGACATCACGATATCAATGTTGCGTAATATTGCAAACACTCTGATAGAAGATTTTTGTCATTTTTTTCCATCCAACTCCAAATGGCAATTATGAAAACATGAACATACCCTGCTTCACAGTCTCTTTCCCTTGTTTTTGAGTCATGAAAAAATCTGCATTTTATGTATGTCTCAAGAAGTATTTATCTAAGTTCAACGTTGCAAGAGAAAGCATTAACTTGGATTTAGGAGCTGTCCTGTTTAAATCCGTGTGTTACGACGCTCTTTATTAAAAAACCTGTCAATCAATTTGAAAGCAATAATTTGTTCCTATACCCTTTTGTTTACATTTGAATTATGGATTGTCCCTTTAAATGCCTGTTCTGTCCCCCTTGCTGTATTGCTCTCACTACACACACACACACACACACACACACACACACACACACACACACACACACACACGCTGTTCCCTCTAAAGGCATTACATGAGGTGATGAATTGCCCCCGTACTTTCCCACCCCTCGACATGTATTTTTCTCAGCCGCTGTGTTTGAGTCCGAGGTGATAAGGTACAGAAGGACTCTAGTAGAGCTTGTTTATATACAGCCATTGTTCAGGTAGGAGCAAACACATGAAGGCAACAGAGGAGTGACTATTGGTACGAGAGGTCATAGTTGTTAAAGCCAGGTTGTTGGCTGCTGAAGGACACATTAAACATTTGTGTTTTGTGTGTGGGTACCTGGAGCTCTGTCTGTGACCACTACAGTAAATTACTCTGTCTTGATCTTTATTGCTGGACTGAAGAGTAAACAATCAAAATCTAATAGGCTAATCAAATGTCTGAAGTTTGTAGGCTGCTCCTTGGCAAAGGATGGCAGAGACCCAGAGTCAGCAGTCAAAATGTCCAGTGAAACTTCTCAATGTATTCCTGCAGCAGAATCCCACATATTGATCTGTGTTTTCCAAACAGGTGTTGCTTTGCACATAAAAAGCTAAATACTTCACACTGCTTCTGACTGAGCTCTGCAGCTACAATGTGATGAGAAGGTGATGCAACACAGGAGTTCTTTATTGAGCTCTGTTGTGGAAGGAGTTCTTTGAGAAGTTTCTGTAGATGTTAGGTCTCTGTATGAATCTATTGTAACTGCTTTGAATCCAAGCTGTCCATTTGGCTAGTGGAACTATTTTTAATATTGGTTAAAAGAATACTTCACCCGAAACAATATAAACTCTATATACAGGGTTCCCATGGTCATAACATTCCTGGAAAAGTTGAGGTTAGTATGAATTAAAAAAAACTGGGTTCCAGGCCTGGAAATGTTTTGGAAAAGTTTTGAATATAGAATATTTTAGCTATTGTCTAAAATACGTTCATAAAAATCCCAAAACATGTATAACATTGTCTGAAATTCCTTTCTTATATTACTCATTTAAAATCTAGTGCAGCATATGAACTGGTACTGTTAAAATAACTGGATCATTTTAATGACAGGATGTATTGATTTGATTGATTGATTTTAAATGTAAAAACACACAGGGTTGCTCTGTTGCTTCACCTTGCCTCTGGTAAAATGAGCTATTCATTTTTTGTAATGTCTAAACATATTGGGCTCATTTTCTAAACAGGCCTATGTAGCTTTTACTTGTTGGAGGGCTGCGGAGTCACGCACAGACGGGGAAATTAGAGTTGAGCAGTACAGTGCCCGCACGGACAAGCACTGCTTTCATGCTCACTGTTGCAGCATCAGTTGATTAAGTTCGTGGTCTGCTGCTGGCATGCCACTGCTTAGGTGTTGCACCACCATCTTGTTGTACCGCGTCTGTGTCCCATTTTTGTTTTTGTTTTTTGCCATAATGGCAAGAAAAGTGTTTTACGCAGAATAAAATGATGTCACAGTGAAGTTGATCTTTGACCCTTTGGATATAAAATGTCATCACTTCAACATTTCATTCTATTGGACCTTTGACCAATGACTACCAAAATCGAATTTTAAGAAATTTCGTCAAGGGGTTCGTGAGATATCACGTTCACGAGAATGAGACGGACGCACAACCCGAAAACATAACGTCATTTCAAAACGTTGAAAACAAAACGTTTTGAAATGACCAAACGAAAAAGGAAAAATACGATCTGTCTCCCACAGGGTTTTTTTAAATTCCCAAATTAATCGGATAATGGATAATGGATAACGATTAGTTTTCCATTTTTCTTTTCTTTATTATCACATAAAAAACGGGAGACAGATCTTTTTTTCCTTTTTCGTTTGATCATTTCAAAACAAAAAACGGATAATGGTTGGTTTTCCGTGTTTCAGTTTGTTATTTCGAAACGAAGAACGAATGGCCGCAAAGTACACGGACCCATAACACACTGGATGAACAGCCTCACTGTTGTGCTCTATGATCGCTATGTAGGCCTAAACTACTTAAATAAGGTCATGGAAATGGGGTTTAATATTTAAAGTTGTGGAAATGTTTTGATTATTCACAGAAAGAAACGTATGGACACCATATACGGTACTTGCCTCCCTAGGCTCTCTGTGGTCCCAGGAAAAACTTTGTATGGAGCGGCGGTAAGAGAGTGGAACAGCCAAAAAATTAAAACAGAGACAGCAAAAAAGGTCATAAACTGTCAAAAAAAAAAAAAGAAAAATCCTCCACTCATAGAATTTAAATGCAACACTTTTAGCTAAGTTTAGCATTTCCAGATTATTGCACACATGGGCACAACAAATTCCTTCATGGGAAATAACTTTGTTTAGTAATAGTTCAGCTAAAACAGTTGTATCTGGGTTTTCATGAACCCACAAAAGATAAAATTCCCTTTCATAGTTCCTTAAAGCTCAAGGTCTTTTCAAACTGCTTATTTTGTCAGATCAACAGTTCATTAACAGATTTTCAGTTAACTATGACAGAAGGCAAAGAAAAACTGTAACTGTCAGAGAATGATTGGAATTGCTTTTAAAAATACTTAATCATTAAATTATCAAAATAGTCGATGATTACTCTCTTTAATCAATGACTTGATTAATCAACTAATAATATCAGCTCTTCTTGAAACTTCTTAGAGCAACATTTTAAGCCCACAGGTGACATTAGATCATCAAAACATGGATTTGAAGTGATGATTGCTTTAACAGAGAAATCATCAGTTGAAATATGAGTGCAGTGGGTTTAGAGCAGAATAAAGAGTTGGCCCTCTCACAGCTGAGATGAAAAGTGACTCAGTGTTTTTTGTACTCAAGGTGTGAGAGGAAATGGCTACCTATAATGTGGTGTGTGCTTCCCTCTGGTGGTTTCTCTGTACCTTCATCATCCCTGCTGTTCAGTCACGTCTCCTCCAGTGTCCTAATCTCGTCATCTGTTCTGTGTTTTTCTCTCTTGTTGTTTTTAGTCTTCATCTCCTCTCTTGCTTTCTTGTTGCAGGTCTCAAATGACCTGCCTGATGCTGGCAGCCAGGGACGGCTACAGTAAGGTCATCAACCTGCTGGTCTCACATGGGGCAGAAATCAATGCCCAGGATAGCAATGGATACACGGTGTGTCACAGTTTTCTTTTGTCACAGCAGGTCCCTTCAGTCAGAAGGTGACAAAGGAACAATTTGTCAGATACATTTCATTATGAAAAACTTTTTATACATTTTACTTCGTGTATGATAAGTCATACTCATATTTCCGGTCAGGCTTTGTCTCTAGCAGTGCAGTACGGCAGAGAGGAGGCGGTGCTGAAGCTCCTCCAGCTGGGAGCTGACAAAACATTACGCACCAAGGCTGGCAAGAGCCCTGCAGACCTGGCTGCGACTTTCAAACACACACAGGTACCTGACTTCATCTGTATTCCAGATACTACATAGCTCCAATTTGATGTCTTTCATTAAATTTATTCTCAACAGGTTAAGTAAAATCTTGTCAATAAAGTCAGTCTAGTCCAATAAAGCTCAATAAAAGTAATGGACAAAGAGTCTTTTACCTGAAGTACTTGTACTGTGCTGGACCGACATTTTCAGCTGCTAAATCACATAATATCCTGACACCAGTGTCTGTTGGTAGATCGGCAGGATCCTGGCCTCTTCATCCCACATCTCTACAGTCCAGGCCTTCAGCTCCATGGAGGAGACCCTCTCAAAGTTCTTCAAGACCAACTCTGAACCGCCACCTTCTCAGGAAAGGTAAAATGAGCTAAGACTTAAAGTCAGCGCCCTAACAGTATAGGCAGGTTTGACATACAGAGTGCTAGCATGTATACTACTAAAATTTTTATTTTTATATCTACATAGGGAGCAGGTCCTGGTTTATATAGATCGCCATGTTGCACCGCCATGTTTCCACAGTGGCCCAGAATGGACAAACTCTGACTCCAGATATGGACAGTTGCGTTATTGCATTGGCCACTATAGTGAGAAGCCAATCTGTGATGAGCAGCATCAGAAAAACACTGATTGGAGCATGAAACTGTTTATTCAGTGTTTTTTCTGGTTTTAATTACTGGGTCTGTTTGTTTTGGAGAGGAGGAGACCTCTGGGGAAAATTTAGCTCCCAGTAAAAACCTCCTCATTCTCGGAACCCATCGGCTGTATTCGGCGTCTGACTTCCGGCAGACGGCGATACAGCCTCTTGGGACAGACCCCCGATTTTTTGGCATTCCGGTTTGATTTGGGCGGAGGAGGCGAATTTCCGTTTCCGGTTTGATTTGGGCGGAGGAGGCGAATTTCCGTTTCCGACTTCTGTTTATATATAAGTAAATAGAGTGTGCCAGTAAACCCAGAACTCCGTTAGCGCTTTTAGCACTTCCGGTTCTCTCGTCTAAAAGTCAATACGTTTTTTGAATGGGATTTTGGTAAAATGCCTCAAATAAGGTCTGTGGTTAACAAAAGCTTAAGCGAGTTTCAGGTTTTGTTCTACGACATAAAACACGTCAGTAAATACCCTACTTGTGAATTTTGAAGCTTTTACGTGTCGTAAAAAAGGCGGTTGCTAACAAGTTGCTCAATACGACTACAAACCCTGTCGGGGACATTAAACGTCATCACCCCCGAACAGGCGAGAGTGCTGGCAGTCCGCCATTACAGCTTCTTATTTAGCTTAAACAGTCCGATTTCCCCATTATACAATGTTTTTAAAATAAAGCGGCCGAAATCAGTTGAAAGCTTAGTGGCGGTGACGTCAAGAGTCATGCGACCGTGGAGTAGTCATGTAGTCCGTTAAAGCCTAACGTTAGCTTTTTACTTCTGGCGATCGCATTTAAGCTTCAAATGCGGTATGAAAGGTGTTCATATGTGAAGATTATCTCGCTGAACAAAACCTGTAAGTATCATAAACTTGTGTTAGCCACAGAGCTTATTTTCTGACATAATCCAAAACGCAATGCAAAAATCACATTCACTTTCTCTTCCGGGAACCAGCGCGATGCTAAACTTCCGGGTTTTGACGTCAGCCCTGGCACACTCTATATGCTGAACCATTGCGATCGATTCAGAGTTTGCAGTGACAGCAATTATGTTTCGCCTCAGTAGTTCACCGCACGGACCGTTTAACCTGGCAACAACTGCACCCGGCTCAAACGTGATTGGTCAATATCACGCGGACTACAAACAGCCTACAACTGGAAACCAGGGCTCTTCCGCTCTTCTTCCGGAGGCAAGATCTCCGGGGTTTGCCTACAGACTCTACATTCACTGAATGTAGAGTCTGTATATAGAGACTAAAACCTCCTTAACCATAAACCCAGACGTAATTCTAATTGGAAGAAGTTTCAGCTTGTTTCAGCCTGCAGTCATCACTGCTAGACGCCACTAGTCCCCCTAAATCTCACACAGTAAACCTTTAATTCTCTCAATTTTTCTTTTCAGGTTCTATGTGCACACAACTTTGCAGTCTCATGCCTTTTCATGGGGAGTGGCATGATGTTTACCTTTGTAAATAAGGATCAACTGGCACACACTTTAAATACAAAGAAAATGTTATTCATCATTTTAAGAACACAGGTGTGAACACTGATGCAGTTTAAGAACATGTCAAGAATCTGATATACATTTTTCTGCGGACTATTCTTAAGAACAAATTTTGGAGAAAACTTTGGACAATATTGGTGAATGAGGCCCTTTATCACTGAGATTTTTTCTTCAATGTAACACACCTACAATTATGAAAAATATATTATTAATTCCTCCACCCAGTTACAGTACGTAAACTTGTGTTATGTCACAGGCCCCAGAATAATCACGTAATTCTTTTACATACTATTTAAGAAAGAAGAGTGCTCAAGTGTGAGTCTGTGAAGTGAAGGTAAAATAGAACAGCAGGTAAAGACATCATGTACTCAGAGCTAAAACTTCTCTGCATAAATAAGGATGACCATTTTTCTGACTCAGCAGCTGATCAGCAGTTTAGTTAGTATTATACTGAGAGGAAACGAATCACTTTTGCTTTACACCCATCAGCTCCCCTGGTCAAAGCAGCATCCCACAAAGTCACTGCAGCCTGTGTTGGATTTTCTGTAAACTAGTGCCTGTGCAGCAGGTGTTGTTGAACCGTTGTTCAACCAGACATAAGCAACAATAAACCTACACGAGTGTTTAGTCCGCTTAGGCACGGCTGGGCAATTAGCATCCACCAAAAGCATTGTATCGGAGCATGTCTGGCACCAGTAAGCATTTCAGTTGTCTGTCTCTCATGTACAAAGACGTTAAACCAAGTAATGAATTTCACATATTTAGAACATCGTGGGACGGAAGGCTCGTTTGTAAAGCTCGTCATGTCAACAGTCACACTGAAGCTGCACGTGCTCTGCGGTTACTCAGCAGTGTCTGAACTCTGTGACACTGAGATGTGTTTCCTTCTGCCTAACCCCTTCTACAAGGAGGTCACAGGTTCAGTTCAGGAACACTGGAGCTGGAAGGGATGTAGTTCATTGCTCAAGGACACTCCAGCAGGGGAGATTTCTGCTGCTGTGAGGTCTTAAAACAAGCCTTACACTTAAAGGATGATCTCCCTTCTCAGTATGCTGCTGCTCAGCTTTTGAACATCTGCATTTTTACAAACATGCAGGAAGTCTCTATTTATACAGTTTAAGTGGAGTTCTAGTCTCAGCTGTTTCATATTTGGGTTACAACTGTTGATTTTAGTTTAAAGTCCTTAAGAGTCAATGTGAACTCTCTGCCCTTCAGTGTAAACAAGCTTGATGACCTTGAGCTCCTCCTACATGGCCTCGATCTCGGCTACCTCACTGACATTATGACGGTAAGTACTGACTGCGTGCTGGAATAAAATGTCAATGTATTTATTATTAAAATATGTAACATTTTGTTTGCACAGTGTCTTTTTCTAATGTGAGAGGTTTCTGCTCTCTTTGGGCCATTGTAGGTTAAAGGTAGGATCTGGAGGATTTTCAAACAAAACAAAATATAGACATATACAAATGAAATCCTGCTTAATCATCACCTATGGGCTTCTACTCGTGTGTGGTGGTGACTCTGTTTGCAGAGCTCCTGCCCTTTAACTGTATTTTGATGTTTTTGTGAGCTCGGACCGCTTCTGGGCGGAGATTTCCCCAGCCAATGAGAGAGCACAGGTGCCGTGCCCGAGCGTGTCCGAGCATGCACCAGCGCGAGCCTTGCCTGAACTTCTTCTGTGAAGCCTTCTTCCGTACCTCTGGGCTCCGTACACCCGGGAGAGTTGAGCCTGATAGGAGGGGCCGAATTTGAATGTGTGTTTACAAACAGCAACTGGAAAATCCTCCAGACCCTACCTTTAAAAAAAAAAAAGTCACAGAGCGGTGGGAGAAAAAACCCGGAATTTCTGAGATTAAATCTGTATTTTTAAGAGGAAAAAAACTGATATTCTCTATACGAAAAAAAAAATCCAATTTACAAGAAGAAACTTGAATATTCTCCAAGATTGTAGTCATAAATTTGGGTGGGGAAAACCCCCAGAAATTCTCTGAAATTAAAGTCACAAATTGACATGATAAAAATAGTTGGAAAATATGTCTGTTTGTTTTTTGGATTAAATTACACAATGTATAGGTTGTCTTAGTAAATATACAATGGGGTTGCTTCTGTGGTGTGATGAGGTTGATCCAACATTGCAAAGTGATGAAATATAGTTCTTAAAAAAAGAAACATAACTTGTCATATTTTGTTTTTTTCTCAGAAGTGTGTGACTTTAATCTCAGAATTTCTGTGTTTTCGCTTGCTAATAAATTACTTTATAAAAGAATATAAAAGTGTTTTCCCGTAAATTTCTGTTTTTTTTTCCCTTGTAAATGCACCACTTCAATTTCAGAGATTATCCAAGTTTTTTTTTTTTTTTTTTTTTTCAATTTAATCTAAAACAATCTTGAGTTTTTAGTGTTTTTTTTAATGGTACTCCGTCATTTTTATTTAATTTTATCATATTTTTAACCTACAACAGCTCTAATATGGCGTCGTTCTTCTCTTGCAAAGAGACACACAGTACAGTACAGTTTAAGATCTGTGGGTGAGTTCCACTGATCCCAAATGTGTTGAGCACAGAACATGTTATGAGATGAGTAGTTTACATATTTTACTTGGCGCTTCATAATGGATCTACTGTGCCTGATTGGCTTGGACCGAATTAAACTGAGGGTCAGCTCAAGTTTTCGTCCCGATCTGATATGTGAGGACTGGATTTGATGGGTGCAGGTAGAGTGTCACCGAGTGGTGAAGCCTTATGCAGGTACATCTGTTTCAGCTGGAGAAGTTTTGATTTGGTAAATGCTGAGTGATGTTTTCTCTTTCTCACCCATCTTTTTTTCTCCACATACACACTTGCACAGGAAAATGACATCACCTGGAGCTACCTGTTGACCATGGAGAAGGAGGACCTGGAGAAGGTAGAGGATAACTGTAACATCTGTTTGTCTGTCAGCTCTTTTGCTTAGTGCCAGCCTTCAGGGTGACCCAGAAAGAGACGAGGGTAGCTGCTGATGTCACAGCTGTGAAAGGACACAGGTTCAGTAGAAAGAAGGTGGTGAGAGATTATATTATATTTTTGTAAAATCTGTCATGAGAGGTAAATAAAGGTAAAACGAGTGTGTCGGGTGCACTTCACCCACATTTGAGTCATTATAACAAAGGCAGGTTGTATTAATAACAACTGACAGCTTAATGTTAAAGCTGGGGCAGGCAGAAATCTGGACACGACAAAAAACAAAAGAACGGCAGAGTTTGAAAATACACCCTCCTGCTGCAGCTCTCTCCTGTCTGTCCTAAGCCCCTCCCACCAGACAACCACAAGCATATGCACAGGCTTCATACAGTTTCATGTTTCCCATACATTGATTTATTTATTCTTATTTGATTGTAGAGATTTGCGCAGCATATTGCTCAGCCCCTCCAGTGCCAGATCTTAGAGTGTTCTGGTGGCCAGCAGCAGCGCTGGGTCTAACCTGTGTAACAGCAGCAACAGAAAGATAGCTGATCCAGCGGGGAGTCAGGGCTGTCTGATCTGCTGCCTGCTCTCCTCCTAGCGAGGTGGTTTGTAGCTGCAGGGAGTGAGGCAGAAGACACACGGAGATTCAAGACTTTAGCTAACATTAGCTACATAAACATGAACTTGAAGCCGCAGCTGTGAGCCTTTGGCTTCGGTTAGCAGAAGGCTAAACTATTAGCAACATTTTCTCTCCATTTCTGAAACACTTTTATTTTGTTTATTTTCAGACTTTCTTTAAGCGCTCATTTAAGGTCAACATTAGGAGACGGACAGAGCCTTCTGTTCGTACCCTGCGTTCATTTCGTCCGGATTTGTGCACATTTCTTTATAGCTTACAGATACAGACGGAACAGAGCAGCAAACCAGAGGTTGTGGAGGCAGTTTAGCGCAGTTCAAGCGAGAAATGACCATAGGAGACGACAAAGACATTTAAATTTTGGCAGAGCAGAATGATTTGGTAATATAGTGAAAACAATTCCCTGTCCACATGTAACAATGTATTTAATGGCCTCACAGACCACCGCCACCTACAACGCTACATCTGTTAAAAGGTACGTTATTACGAACTTCTCTTCCATCACCTCATCAGTTGTTGTGTGAAACTTTTAACTCTGACTAGAGCCACTGACTCTCGTTTTGATAAGTCAGTCTTTTTTTTGAGTTCTTTGCAATATAGACAGTTGTTGCCCACACTGGAATAACAACTTTCTCTGCAGGATTCTCGGCCATTGAATCAGGCTTTCACCAAAAAGACACGCACATCTGCATTTGTAGAACAGCCAATAAGAATGGCTTCTCTCTGAAATGATCTGTGATTGGCCAGAATCTCCCATCACGGGCTTGAAAGCCTGAAAACAGAGCCAAGAGGAGGGGCAGCACTCTAGGTTTTCTCTCAGACCACTTGAATTTCAGTGTGTTCAAAGTTTATTGTGGGATTCTTGCCTAATGACGCCAAAATAAAACTGCCTACCCCAGCTTTGAATTCCAGTTCAGAAGTTTGTCAGACATGAAACATACTTCATGGTGAACATGTAAGAAGTTACACCTGTGCATCGAGAATGTTTCATTTGACATAGTGTTGCAGTGATAAAAAGGCGTGGGTTTAATCTCAAACTTAGTGAAGCATAACAAAGCTTCTTGGAGCAAGCAGCTGAAGAATACCAGTGTACGTGTGTGTCAAATAATCATAAAGTTTGAGGATCTGAACATAAGACAAGAAGACATTTGAAACTACAAGAAGGACAAATAGTTTTTCCCATTTGTCAGGTTGGTATCAAAGACCCAGAGGACCAGCAGAAGGTGCTGAGTGCTGTGCGGCAGATGCACCTGGACAAAGTGGACCTAGACACAATCAGCCCACCAGGAGCCGAGGACAGTGGGTAAGGTACCACATCTTAATGCCCAGCAGGCCTGTGGCAGTCAACACCTACAGACGATAGACCTTCAGAAGGCCGCTGAAGTGTTCATTCATTCAAGTGAAAACTGTGAATTAGTTTAAGCATTGCTGTGGTTTTCAGAGAGGCAGTATTATGAGATTAGAATGACTAATATTCTGATCAGAGGCTCTGTTCACTGCAGTCTAGCTTTCCTATCTACAGCACAGTCCAAACATTATAAAACATCACTGCAGATTGTGGCGTCTGACAGACAATTTGTCAAAAAATGTGTGAGAGAGATGTTTGAGTATTTGAAAATCTCTGTATCAGTCTGCTAGAAATGTCTGATAAGCTGTCAGCTGCAAAAAAAAGTATTCCACAAACACTCTGTGCAAAGCCAAAAACAAAGTTACTATAGTAGCAAAAATTTAAACACTTGTCAGCCACACACCTCCAACCCTCCCCCACACCCAGCCCTCCTCCATCTCCCCGTAATGCTCCATCTGTCCTCCTCCACTGGAAGTCGTCCATCAGCGCCATGAGCATCTCACTGTCCGGGCTCCGCATCCCCCTCCTCCCATCTCCGTAGCCGAGCCCTGAGCCAGGCCCTAATGGTTTAAGCGGAGCTGTAATGATTTGTAAGGTGAGAGGCGATGGGAGGTTGCAATGAGCAAAGGAGAGCCAGTGGCAGGGGCCAAACAAAGCCATCGCACCGCACCCCATCACTTCATGAATCCTCAGCAGAGCTGGGCTCGCTGGCTGCACCCGCCCTCGCCTGCCGGATGAGAGACAGTCCAATAGAGAGAGAGGGAGGTTAATGAGAGGGATGGATGGCTTTATCAGGGCCAGACCTCCTTAAGAGCTCCGTCAGGTCCTAATTTCACACTCAGGAATGGAAAATAGTAGAAAATTAGTCTTACAAACATTTTTTTTTTTTTTTTGACATGTCGGGGACCTGTGGAAAAAAGCAACAGGAAGAATAGGCCTGGAGTAACAGTGGTAGTGATTATGATAATATGCAGATTACAGATATGGAGATTCATTCATGTTTGCCCATCTAAATACTACTTTACAATAATTTAACTTACTGGCAGGACCTGTAGCTGTGGACCTTGATCAGACTAAGCCTAAAGGACCAACAGGGTCGCTGCATTTTTCCTGAATCTCAGGGCAGTTTGCGGATTTGCTTGTTATTCTCACAGATCATGTCCAAAACCGCGATTGCAGAGGCAGCTGCTTAGCAGTCCAGCCAGAAAGTCAGAGGTGCCCATCAGGGTGGAAACCAGGGAGCCTGATGAGGAAGTTAAAATGAATAAGTAGGCTTTCAAGGCTTTGTTATCCAAGGGGACTCGTGAATCAACAGACACATAATGGACGGCCAAAAAAAAAAAAAAAAATGAAGCTTTGTGCTGTTGCAGAAGTGGAGACCTGGGTGTTTGAGTTTGGAGAGGTTTTGTGGTTGATCTAAAGGAGCCAGTGTTAAAGACTAAGAGGATGCTTTGCTCGTCCCTCTGGCAGAGGTCACTGAGGTCTTGAAACCGTCTACACAGAGGCAAAGCGTGCCGGATTCACCCTGATAAAATTGAGACCCTGGATGTTGTTGGGTTGTCTTATCTTTGTTTATGGGCCTCTCCAGTGCCATGGGTGATCCAGTCCACTGAATTTTCATTCTTAGGCCCGGATCACACAGAGAGACCGTTCCCCCCCCCCCCCAGTAATCAGTGTGTAGTTGCTGCCATGTTGAGGCAGAGGGTACTGTCTGTAGCTCTGGTTGAGGGTGAGAGGCTGCAGCAGATAAACAGAGATCTGTGTGGGTACATGAGACCCTAAAGAAGAGGCTGGATCATGGGGAGTACCACCAGTTGGTCCAGGAGCTTCTCCTCCATCATGGACGTTTCCAGGCGTATTTTAGGATGACTCAGAGGTCTGTCGTCAGGCCGTATAGCTCTGGGTATCCAGCAACCACTACCACCAGTTTCTCCTCCATTGTTTACAAACTGTAAACTTGTTGTTGTGACCACCACAGAAGGCCCGCCTCTCAAATCATCCGATTGGACAGTGGGAAAAAGATGACCACCCCATGACATGGGGTGTTTTCCACTCGGAGTTGAAGCTATTCAATTTGAGGAGTTAAGAGCGCTCCGGCAAAAATGCCAGTCGCCCAGAGCCAGAAACACTGAGCGCGTCACAAGGCAAAAAATGCAGCAAAAAGCTTCATTCTCATTAAAAACAATTACAAAGAGGCGCCTCCAGCTGCTAAAACTCTGTCTGTGTGTTCAGGGCCTTAACTAACACTCTGTCCTAACAGCAAGTGAGCATCCAACTATGACGTCGCATCACACAACATCAGACGCTCACTATCCACGATAAGTCCCATAAACATGCACTATTGTTACGTCGTTTGAACCAACCAGACACCGATCAGCTGTCCACTTGAGATCAGACTGGAGACGAAGTAGGCTACTTGTTATCTTCCTATGTTTATACTTTTTAAATAGAAAACAAGTTTTATATTGTGATATTTACTGGAAATTACATAAAATGTAGCCAACAGCAAGTAGGTTGTTATAAGCCAAGGTCATTTACTAGAAACTTTCAGCTCCCTGACGATCTTCCTCCAGTCAGCTGACACCTTATTTAAGAGTTTTGATGGCTCCACGCAGGCCATAGCCGTGGCCGGAAGGCATTATGTTTTCAGGTTGTCCATCCATATGAACACGATATCTCAAGAACGCCTCAAGAGATTTTTTTCAAATATGGCACAAATGTCTAATTAGACTCAACAATGAACTGATAAGTTTTAGGTGGTCATAGGTCGAAGGTCATGGTCATTGTGACCTTGTCTGTCTCATTATGGTAAACATGATGTCTCAAGAACGCCTCAAGGAAATTTGGCCCAAATGTTCACTTGGATTCAACAATGAACTGATTGGATTTGGGTGGTCAATGGTCAAAGTCACGGTCATTGTGACCTTGAATCTGTCTCATTCTTGTGAATGCATCATCCCAAGAACACCTTAAGAAAATTTCTTTAAATTTGGCACAAATGTCCACTTGGACTGTAGCATAAACTGATTAGAATTTTGTGGTCAAAGGTCAAGGTCAGTGTGACCTAACAAAATATGTTTTTGGCCTAACTTAAGAATTCGTGTGCTAATTATGACGAAGCGTCACGGATTACTCAATGTCATATCTCAGAAACAGAAATGGAGACATTTGGTCAGATACTTAATTGATGACACTAATGGGTGTCCACCTTGAAGCTGTGCTGATTGTATATATCTGTGCTGTCAGGGGGACAATGGGTGTGAAGCATCCATGTTTTCACAGACATGGATGCAAACCTTAACAGAATTTGACTGGTGTGCGGGGGCATACAACCACAGGTGGTGATTCTAGTTTTAAGTGAAATGAGGCAATAACGTATCGATAACTCCTCATTTTAACTTCACCAATCCAGCTTTCAAAGCGAGCGACAGGAATAAATAGAAACAGGGTGTCTGGCAAAAGTTCAGCTCAAAACAGTGTGCCGCTGTGCAGTGCTACATTCCAACGGAAAACAATGCAGTTGAACTGATTTTGTCGCTGACACTCGTGCCACATTCAGTTAGGATATGGTGGAATGAGTTATGTGCTTTAATGAGTCAGGTTTTACCTTGTCAGAGATTCAGTCCTCTCATTTTCATTGACAAAATCTCAGGGCACATCAGCCAGTGTGCTTTGTTTCAGTAATGTAGCTCTTTTGGCTTCATTGGACTGAGACTTCGAGTAGGTGGTATGGTGCTTTGTACCTTAGTGTGAAGCGGTTGGGTGAGTCATCGCCTTAAACACCATGAAGTTATTCTGTGCACGTCCAAGGGGACAGAAACCCCTAGGCAGACAAGATAGGCTTAGATCGGCCTAGCCAGGAGTTTACCACACACTGCCACTTTCAAAGAAAGTTGGAGGAGTGACGTGACTGAAATACTGCTTGTCTGAATCTGTCAGAGAAAATGTGTGAAGTGAAAGTAAATGTGCATCACTCTCACCTCAGCAGCTACCACTGAGCAAGGCACTTACTGGTGCTGCTGGAAAATGGCAGGTATGCCCAATGTGCTTTGGCACACATGTATCCTCTGAAACATTCCCACGTATCAGAAAGTCCTTTGCATCTACGATCCCCTCAACGATCTTCCCACCAGGGGCCCATCATCAGTCTCTGCTCCCTAGATAAACTAACAGCAGGGAGAAGGGAGGTGAGGGTGCAGCACAGGCTGACTGACAGTGTTTACTTGCCCCTCTGACAGAGTGTGAGGAGGGCCGGGACGGCTGGCTGCCCAGTCCCCTCACCAAGGGAAATGTACCATTAAGATAAGAGCTATCAATATCCCACAGGACCAGGGGATGGGAAGAGAGGTTGATGAATATAAATACCTGTCATTTAAGGTGGATGTTTTCAGGGAGGGATGACAGCATGGGGTTAGTATGGGGAGGAGGTGCAGAGAGGGCTCGGCCACCTGCTCAGTTTTCTGTAGTTTGGTGAGGTGGTCTCCAGGAAAATGCATGAAGAATGTTAACACCAAGTTTGGTCCAAGTGATCAATCTGTCTGCCCCGTCACTGTCGGGCATCCTCAGCAGGCCTTGCCTTGTTTTTTATATGTGGACACCCTCTCAGTGCTGACTGTTTAAATCTACTGAGCTCAGCTTTAAAGTTCCAATAGCATTGCCTGTAGACCTAAAAGAAAACAGTGTGACTTATCAGTGGGGTTGAAGCAAATACTCAGATTAAATGAGTATCTTGTACAGATAATTTACTTATACGAATACGAGTAAAATGTGTCAGTCAGTGCTCATGATGAAGGAAATGTTTAATCTCTTTTGATCAAAAGTGACCTGAAGCTTAATCATGAGGCTTTTCTGTGAACAGTTCTCTAATAACTAATAAATCATAACAACTTCTGTTCAACCCATACACACTTCAGGCTTGAAATTACAATTTACAATTTAAACCCCACCCAGTTACAATTTAAACCCCTCCCACTCCTAATTTAAACTCCGCCATCCTGAGTACAGATACAGATAATTATGTTGGTTAAGCACCTACAGATACAGATCATGGTGTACTCGCTCATCCCTACTCATCAGATAAACAATGCTTTGATGTGCCTTGTCTCCTTTTATCAGTTATGTAATTACATTATAAAGCTTTGATCAAGGTGTCTGATTGATTCTATTTCAGCACTCCATAAATGCACACGTCCATACAGAATGTGATGATAAATGAAAATTGTAGGTGTGAAAATATTTAATATTTATAAGTTTCTCATGTTTCGCAGGAGTGAGGAGCTGCATAACTTCCTGATAAGTGTGAAGCAGCAGTGCTGCTACCTGACGGAGATGATTCAGGACGTCGTCAGCCGGTTTCCCCGCCAAACATCTCAGGTACATGTCGTCTGTCTGTAGTGGTGCAGCCTGCAATCGTACAGTCGGCATGCAACAAACTTGATGTCGTACCAAAGGTTATTAGATCCATGTCGCACAGTGTAGTTTGCACTAACCTTATAAGATTGCTAAAATCTCACAGTCTGTAGGAGGCTTAAATCGTGGTCTCTGTCTCTTTGGTCCTCCATGTAGCTGGTCTTCTCACTGGACCCGAAGAAGGAGGCTCAGGCCGTCTGCAACCAGCTGGTGGTCCAGACTACAGACCTGCAGAAGGAAGTCACCTGCCTCCACAGTCTGCTGTGTCAGGTCAACACACACACACACACACACACGTACATTGCTGAGCTGATACTTACGCAGTGTTTCTTCATTTTAAAGCAGACACCCATCGTCTTGTTTGACTTAATAAATCCCTAAAATTATTGTTAAAAGAAAAATCCACATCATAAATGTTAGTATTTTAAGGCAATGCAATGAAATATTAACCCACACTAGTATGACACTTTAAATCTATATTTGTTTATTTTGAAAACGTTGTAACACAGACACGGACTGCGGCAGGGTATTTTGTAGCTGAACACAGGGTTCCTGTGCAGTATGGAATTTGATTGTAGTCATTTCCAGGTCTGGATAAGTATGGAAAAATACTTGTGTTTCCAGACTCATATTCTCTTACAAGCAAAGTTTTTTTCATGGCATTTAAAGCAGGCAGCCGGTGCAGCCAAAATGTTTACCACTGTGTGAAAGAGTCGAGGTCAGAGCGAGCTTGATGTCGTCTTAAGCGTGCAAGAAGTATGACGTGGGACTGAACACGCGCTCACACAGGGCTGCCTCTACAGCCTGCAAAATAACTTTGACCCCAAGTGTCTGATAAGTGTTCCAAATCTGGACATCTGCACCCAAATTAGTTTGAAGGAAAATGCAGCAATATCTCTGAGTGCATTTTTACTTATCATCACAAATAACCAAATATAACTTTTTTAGGCTCTTATTTATAAAAGACACTAAAAAAATATGGGGGAAACAATAACATATGATTATTTATTCTTTATGATGTTAATTGATTTGTATTAGCTGCAGCACCTAGAATTATTTGGCAACATAAGAACACAGGTGAGCTGCTGCTAAATGATAAGTGTCGCTTCTGGGAGAATCTCTCCATATTGAGTTAATTCACTATCTCTACTTTAAGCAGCCAGAGCCAGAGGCAGGCAGGGTTTATAAATAGAGCGCCTGTCAATAAGGGTGCTCTGATCGATCAGCCCCAATCCTCATCGGCCAGGATTTGTAGTAAATAGTTTGAAGGCCGATCAGAGGAGCTGCTCAGATGACACAAAATAAGCGAGACAATACCTCTACATGCCACTAAAATAGCTTCACAGGTCTGGCCTTTCTGACAAACTGTAGCTTTTTATACTTTATACTGTTATTTTTAAGGATAGCCCCTTGAGATGTGCCATCTCATTTTCGAGGGGGTTCAAGCTCACACTTAACATTTGCTGTTACACACATGGTTTACTGCGACATGACGTTCAGCTCACCTGCCTGTCTCGAGTGCAGAAACACCGTCCATCTCATTTTTTTATGTTGGTAACAGAGATGGGCATGAGTATTCAGGTTCTCATTTGGATTAGTATTTGTTCAACATATAGAGTCCTCGCCACCGCCCCTCCCACATGCAAATGTGACTTTTTTAAAATTCATATCTGTTTAAAATGGGTAAATTCTTATTTAATTGTAGAGCGGTGTGCAGTCAGCATATTGCTTCGCTCAGTGCCTCATCATGAGACTACTGCTGCCTGAGTGTGACTTTGACAAAAAGTATCCATGAATGTATAATTTATTTTCCTCCTCGCGACTATTACAAACAACGATGTGTAGGTAGGCACACTCGGACTGCCACTCGGGACCGTGCGCATACCTGTGCAACATCACATGACGGCGCACGTCCAGGCGCCAAACAGAGGAGCAAGAGACAATAAAAAATCCATCTCATCTTATCTGAGTTCTGTTGTATGTTTGTGCTCCATAGATTTAATTTCAAACTACAACTTTTTAGTAAGTTAAAGATGCGTTGCTGCTAACGACAGCTTGAAGTGGCGATGAGGTCTTAAGGTTTTTTTGGAAGGTCTTAAAAAAGTCTTAAAAAAGTATTGAAATTAACCTCAGGATTCCTGCATATACCCTGGGTAGGTTTAAGAGACAAATTGAAGCACAGTTCTTCATCAAATGAATTTCAGACTGCACTTGTTTTTTGTTATTGGCCAGTATATATCCCTATTGTTACTCTAGATTTTATTTATTTGCTTATTTTATGCGTACTTGAGTACTCTATAATAATGCGAGTTCTCGAATATGGAAGATACTTTAAATGCCCTTACCTAGTAGGTAACTTGTATCTGTGTTCTACTTGTTAACTGTCATCAAATGATTTTAAAAGCGATGTTAGAATCACAACATTGATTTAGGCACTAGATGTCAAATGTTATACAGCCCCCTTGTGCAGGAACGATTTTAATGTCATGGAGTATGGGAAGCATTTTATTAAATGTAATTCGACCTCTACATCTGTGTACAAATTTGTGTTTAAAGCACACAAAAAAAAACCCCTTATGAACCTCAGCACTGCTGCTGGAAAAATCCCTGAAGAAAAGAGAGTAGTCAGAATGTAACAGACATGTTAAACAGATGGATTTCAAAACCATGAATATACAATATAAACATCTTAATATTTGTGCTCAGATGTCAAATATAGTTTAAAAAAATACACTGAGAGGTCTGGAAATCTGAGTCTGGAAAAGTGTAGAATTCTAAATAGAAACTGTGTAGGAACCCTGTAACAATAATGTTTGTAATCAATAGTAAAACATTGAACAGTAAATGTACCTGAAAATTAGATATAAATAGTAACTAGAACTGAAAATACAAAATTAGTGATTTTGAAATAAGAAATAAAATGTGAACATAGATAAAAATACAGCTTAAAAAATACTCAACTGTCATGTTTGTATCCGTCAACATAGACACTGAAACTGATTCATCTGTGATATAGTATTTTATTCTGCTGATAATATCATTCATGTTCAAATGTATTCATATTTCATACGAGTCGATCTGAATTCCTTTGTTCCGCTGTTATTCTGAGATCCTTCCTTTTACCACTGAGGATTAAAGCAACATGAACAGAACATAGTGTGTGTGTTAGATGGTGGTGAATATGAATTCTGGCGAGCTCCAACAGGTATGTGCGGGAGTGCTTGCATGTGTGCACCTGACTCTGTGTGTGTGAGCGTGTGTGTGTGTGTTTGCATTTGTATTCCAAGAGGAGAGAGTCGTTCCTGACAGGGCAGAATCCTCACAGCCCATAAGTCAGCACCGCTGTGACATCGACCTGTCAGCACACAGACGATGAGGCGGAGGGATGAGAGGGGGCTGATGGGAAGGCGAGGGTGGGGGGCGGAGGGAAGCGAGGAGAGGGCGCAGGTTTGGCGGGGTGAGGGAGTTTAAAAGGGGAGAAATGGAGAGGCGGGGGTACGGGGTGAGTAAAGGAGGTGGGTTAGCAGCAGATGGAGGTGTGTGAGTGTGTTGATAGTGTAGCTGGATATTTGTGTGTGTGTTGATAGTGTTGGTTGGGGTGGGGGTTCCTCAGTCGTGTCAGACAAGAATCCGACGGCCAATGAAGTCCATTTGGACCCACTGGCTCTCAGCCCGGGGTCCATAAACACACACACAATATAACCTTATCTTTGGAGGGTTGTCTCCTGAAACACACACACTTGAATTACATCACTGCATCTGCTGGAGCTCTCGCTGCACAAACTGTGACACACACTGAGGTGGATTTTGGTTCTGATTTGAAAACAAATCCCGTTTTTCTCTCTTTCTCACTAAAGAAAAACAAGTTAAAGAGCAACATCCAGAGCAGAACCAATACTGTGAATGGAGAAAGTGCTCGTTACAGCCATCTAGTGTTGACTTTGATAAATGTGTGATACAGTAACCAGCTGTGAGCTTTCATAAAGTCAAGTAAAATGCAATTTATCAGTGACCAACAGGAAATTCCACATTAACCAGCCTCCAGCAGAGCTTATGGTGATCATAGAAAGGTAGCAAAGATAAAGATAGAGCATGACTGGAGTCCAAGTGTGATTTAAAGCTGCACTGATCAGTATTTGTATATGACATTAAATTGGGGTGTGCCATATCATCTCGTTCATGATAATACTGGTTTTAATATGATGTGAAAAATATCGTGATACTCGCAATATTTCTACTTGTTGACATATTGACGTCATACTGTTACCCACAGCAACAAGCATGGCCGAAAGTGAAATTATTCCAGACTCTGTGGTGGATCCAAAAAGAGGAGCAGCGTCAGTAGTGTGGAATAAACTGTGGCGTCAAGAATGTTTTACTTCTCAGACTCTTTTAGTGACTTACCGCTCAGAGGGAACTCATTCAGCGGCTCCTCTGGCAGCAGCACAGCGTCGGTGTCGTCAAGTGATTTTGTCATAAACCTTTGGTGATGTAAACCTACGTGAATAATCTCCATATATGTGAATGTTTGATAGTTGTGGTATCATAACAGCCTGTCACAGGTTACAGCCTGATGATTAGAGGAGAAATGGCAGAGCATAAAGGTCCAGGTGGAAAAAACAACGCAATCATTTAGGATTTTACTAAAAGAAGGAAATCACCTGTTGATTTATACATATAGATCCCAGGGGACATTTTTTTTAGATCATTTTTCTTTAGTTTTTACTGAATATTTGAAGCAATCTGTAAAACTATGTCACTTATTTTTTCCAGTTCTATTTTCTTAAATTAATAATATTTCTTTAGCTAATTTGTCATATCATCAAGAATATCATTATTGCAAAAATACCCTGAAATGCTGCTGCTGAGGGGGAAAAAAAACAAAAACTAATGAGTTCTGCTGAGATAACGACCCGCAAAAACCTCTATATTTAGAGAGGGGACACAAAATGATACAAAGAGCACACCCACACAAAAATGGAAAGTTTGTTGTCCCCCACCTGCCGTCAGCTACTGACATACACATACACACATTGATTCTAATTCTGTGGAAAACACTGTGTCATCAGAAGATTCAGAGAAATCTCTGTATGTAAGGAGCAAGGCTGAAAACCAATGTTAAATGCCTTGACCTTTGACCCCTCAGGTGGCACAACTTCAAAACCAACATGATTGTATACAGGATATTACTACTTACTATAGCTACTTGCAATGCTCTGTTCTGTAACGTTGTAAAAAGCTGCTGGTTGACAGGAAGTGACCACCATGAGACGGCGTATCATCTCTAGTCAACAACTCTCTGTACTTCTGATCTGTAACGTTGACAGGAAGTGACCACCATGAGACGGCGTATCATCTCTAGTCAACAACTCTCTGTACTTCTGGTCTGTAAAGTTTACAGAGTAGGGACCCAAAACTTGTAGGCCACCAGGATGCCCCAGTAGCCTGTGATTAGTGGATGCCTGTGGTGACACAGAGTCAATAATCCACTTCTTCACCGATGACTAAGATCTTCACTGTGCTCCAAACAGCCCACAGTTTGCAGTTGAATAGCAAAGTTTCAGTGAAGCTTCAGCAATGGTGAGACATGGAAGTATTTTATTTAACTGTTTGTGAGGAGCATACTAAACACACGGATCAACAACAGAGAAGTTTAAATTTAAAAGATATTTTCTTTTGATTTGGCATCTATGCTGCATTCATGTCCCGTGGGAATAACGCCTTCCCAGCATTAACTACAAGAATATCCTTTTTGATGATGTCAGAATTCAGGAAGTTGTTCCCGAGTCACATTTACTGGAAGAAAGCTGAACTCGTTTTATCTTCAAACTTTCTCACATGACTTGGATTCAGTGTGACACTGTGTCACCCTCTGACTTGAGAGTTTGTGAACAGCATTATTCCTCCGTGACTTGACCGTGACCGAGAGACCCGACTCTCCGCTTGGCTGATGAATCCTTGAGGATTTGGCACAGGAAGTTTTGGTGACTCAGGTTTGCGAGTCACGCTGTGGTGGTGCGATGGGACCAGACATGCCCTCACCCTCTGTTTGATTCCCGCCCAGTACTGACTGAGCTGATATTTTCCACCCAGTGGAGGTTTAACTGGCCTGAAACTGTCTGACCAGTAAACTGCTATAATCCAGACTGGATTAGGTCAAAATTACCCGTCTACTTCCTGCACGAGGTCACATTGTTTTGACCACAGGATTCAATGTGTGTTTCTCATGTGACCTCTCCTTCTCCCTCAGATGGAAGAGGCCGGAGATTGCTGTCAGCTTCCTCAACCTGGTTCCCACGGCAACCGGAGGATGCGGTCCCTGACCGGACTCACAGTGAGCACACTCGGAGCCACCTTCGTCTTCCTCCTTTACAAAGCGGCCAGTGGGAAGGGTTACCTGCAGAGATGGTTGTGTTAATCATTAGTTAATGAGCTCGTGATAATAATTTGTTTTTGATAACAGTAGGTGATAAACTGGATCACTGAGGGACTGAGATGTCTCAGGAAAAGGTTTGACAGGACAGCGTTGTTATTTTGCAGCTGTAACACTTGATTTCCACTTTGCTCTGTCTTGTCTTTGAGTTACGTTCTGAATTCTTTGTTTTAAGGGTTTGAGTGAAAATTAAAGTTTCGTTTGAGGAACAATTTCTTGCACATTCAAATTTAAGATTTAAATCAGAATGTTTTCTTTTTTCAGTGCCTCCAAAAACAAAGTGACCATGTTTCTAAAATGTAAATTATGATCCTAGATATATAACGGTTTTAAATATATGATATAATATAATAATAATAATATATCTCGGGGTCTTATTCACAAGTGAGGGTAGAATGGAGCATGAAATGGATCAGCAGTTTGGTGCAGCGTCTGCAATGATGCAGGTGCTGGGCTGGACTGTTGTGGTGAAGAGGGAGCTGAGCCAGAAGGCAAAGCTTTGGATTTACTGGTCCATCTTCGTCCCAACCCTCACCTATGGTCATGAGCTCTGGGTAGTGACAGAGAGAATGAGATCCTGGAAACAAGCAGCCGAAATGAGTTTCCTCTGTAGCATGTCTGGGCTCAGCCTTAGAGATAGGGGGAGGAGCTCGGACATCTGGAGGGAGCTCAGAGTAGAGCCGCTGCTCCGTCGCATCAAAAGGGGTCAGTTGAGGTGGTTCAGGCATTTGACTAGGATGCCTCGTGGGTGCCTCCCGTTAGAGGTGTTCGGGCACGTTCCACTGGTAGGAGGCCCCGGGGCAGACCCAGAACACACTGGAGGGAATATATATCTCATCTGGCCTGGGAACGCCTCGGGGTCCTCCAGGAGGAGCTGGAAAGTGTTGCTGGGGAGAGGGACGTCTGGGGTGCTTTGCTTGGCCTGCTGCCCCTGCGACCCAGCCAAGGATAAGAGGATGAGAATGGATGGACAAATATATAATATGATAATTTTCAGGGCTCTTTTGGTAAAGAGGCTAATTGACTTTTTTCTCACAGTGTGATGAGAACATTGATATCAACCTCATGTCTGTGCGTCGAGTACAAAGTAGGGGAACGATTAGGGGCCGAAGACATGCTGCATCTTTAACCGCCTGGAAAAACACGAGGTCAGGCGCTGGGTGCTACTCTTGTGCCTTTTTTGTGCCAGCTTTCAAGAGCGTGGCGGCAGGTTGTGTCTGAGGTTGCTAAGCAACCTTAACAAGCATCATATAGCCTATTTACTTGCAGAGCTGATCTTCTCCCAGGAGCCGTTTGTGTGTCCGCCTGCTGTCTGTGGGACAAATGTAACAAACTCTGTATAAAGAAGTGAAATTAATCGTTGAAAATATGTATTTAACAGCCAAATCTGATTCAACTGACATAATTCGGAGTCGAGTAAAGCTGTTTAATTAACAGGTGCTTTTTGAACTTTAGATACAGCCAGGCTAGTTGTTTCCTCCTGCTTCCGGTCTTTATGCTATCCTAAGCTAATTGTCTTTGGACTCCAGCTGAATACTAAACCCACAGAGATGAGAGTGATATCAGTCTTCTCATCTAACCCTCAGAAAGAAAGCCAATAAGCGTATTTCCAAAATTGTTCCCTCAGAAAGAAAGCCAATAAGCGTATTTCCAAAATTGTTGAACTGATTTTTTTTTTTTTTTTTTCAATTCAAATTTATAAATGTGAATGCTCTAACACGAACATGTGACATGTACGTTTACATGCACAGTTAAGTTGAGCTACAATAATAGCTTGACTAGGCCATTTCAACCTGGTCTCTATGAGAGAAGAAGGAAAGTTAAGGCGGCGAAAGTCCGATTAGGGTGGGTGGGAGGGATGGTGGATGAATCCAGTGAAGAGCGACTTTCACCCAGGAGAGCGGTGTTTGCTTCCCGTAAGTTTATAGAGCCAAACCCTGTTTGTTTGTTTTTTTGTTGTTGTTTTTCCTAAACCCAACCACCTGAGTTTTATGTTGAAGGTAAAGAGTCAATTTGCGGTTTTATGCCAACGTAGAACTTTTATTTTGAAAGAGACTGTATGCAAACTGTTCAATTCCTGTGAAAACAGAAGTGTATTTTGAAAACAGACAATGCATGTAACAGACTGAAGTTGACACGGCATCCCAGAACATCAACAACCAGCACAGTCAGGGTACCTTGGACGTCATGTGTGGACATTGAAAGTCCATGAGCAAACGTAGACATGTGACGAGGTCGCAGTGAGAATGTGTTGGCCATCTAACTGGACGACTGTCCTTGTGCCAGTATACAAGCACGGGAGGGGAATCCATTTATTGACCCAAGTATGTGCGACTCCTCTACGATAGGTGGAGATATGCCCCCTTTCAGCTTGTTAGTATTGGACCTTTTTCCTGTTGACCTATTACGTCACAGACCAAACAATGGACAAACAAGTTAGCTACGGTTAGCTAGCTGCTAACTGGTACCATGGTGGACAACTTTACAGCTCTGTACATTTCGTACATGCTGTACACCTTACTTTTTCCTCCCTTCTTCTCTTACACATTTAATGCTATTGGACTTGAGGGTCTAAGCCCGGGGTGGAAACTGTGGAGCATGCTCAGAGCGCCTCCGCCAGTTTGGGTCTGATTGACTGTATACATGCAGGAGTCACATGATCTGGGTGTGTTAGTCCCACTGAGAGAAATTCGATTTAGTACGATTTCAGTCACACTAACACAATAAATTGATTTTCTCTAAAACCATGTAAACATACTGACCCTTAGGATCATAATTACTTGAGCTCCCTCCCAACGTGTTTAAATTCAGTTCCTAAACATTTTGAAGCTCAGAAACCTGAACTGTTGAGGAGTCTTGATTTTGAGTCATAGCTCAGTCCTTTAAGTGAATTTATCTCAGATGACTTCCTGTCATTCATCCTTCATTAAACTTCTTCCACAAACTTCACTCCAGGTACATCAGAGTCAGTCTCAACAGGCCATGACCTGACCTCACACTGCTGATGTTAGACCGTCTCTCTCCTCATGAAACAGGTAGTGAAATACAGTGACCGGACTTAATGCGATTTGGGGTGACAGTGAACAAATTACTCCAATTAAATTGGATTTCTATTCCGGACTTTTTACAACTACCGCCGCTGCAACAACAAAGTCATGTTGGATAGAGAGAGCGCTCCAAAGCTCCTTGTTGTTTTATGGGTTTTCTTCCACGGGGATCATGGGAGGAAAAATCCAATTTGCCCATTAATCTCATCTGGTCAGGGTCTCCTGGACCTCCAGATCCACCCGGGCCAGATCAAAGATGGAGGAAATACCGTGTGACAGTGGTACAGATTTTCCTGAGACTTCAAAAAGGCTGTAATAGATAATCCAATTGAAATGGACACGTCACCTTTAGGTGCTGCTTTGGGAGAACCAGTGCGTAATTTTCCCTGTCCGATTTTTTTTCTTTAACCATCATTCCTGAGTTATTAGTTGGACTGAGAGATGGTTTGTATAAGGCTGTAAAATAACAATGCGTCATGCTGTGGGGATCAGAAATATTTGGCACCTGTGCGGCAGTCGGGTACGGCAGTGGACTTTCTTTGAGTAGCTAAAGTAAAAGTTTTTTCTTTATATGAAGAGAAATAAGACCAATGAATGCCCACAAACTGCATTTAGGTCATTGTCTGATGTGTGTGGATAGCTTTATGTTTCATTTTTCACCAGTTCACTAAGAAAATTTCATTTTTTAGCTCCCGAGGTCCTGAAAGCTTAAAAGTCTTGTGCGCAAAATATGGATCCTGTCCACACGAGTCACTGTTTTCATGCTCACTGGATAATTTGTGCGCAAAAGTCATTTTTCTGGAGCTCTGGGGCTCCAAACCCCGATCTATCTCCATTATCTGCCCCACTTTGTCCCCTGAAACCGAATCTAAGCGGATTTGTGCGCCTTTCTGGTGACTGACAGTGGCTGAGCGCGCTGGATGATCTCTCCCCCTCCGCCGGCTCCTGCCCTGAACGCGTCGGTGCAGTTTGAGTGAAGAGCCCATCAGCTTGGACCGCATCTCAGAGCAGCAGCGGAGCTCCGGTCTGGACGCGGGCCAAGCCTGTCTGGTGTCAAACCAGCCTGAACAGATACTCTCAGACATCTCATTTCTTCACCTCATTCCTGAGACGGGACTCTGCCCACCCCTTGTGTAAAGCAATTTAAACCTGATAGCACATCATCTCCACTGAAAATATTTGCTGGACTATTAGACAGCCGCGCTTTGACTTTTTTCCCTCAGAAGCCTTTGCCACCGGAGCCGGGCATGGCTTTTACGCGCAGACCTCCTCCGACTGTCCTGTGATGATATAGTTTTAATCCAAGCTTGATTTGGAGATTAAACAAGTTCTCTAATGTTCTCTATTTTTCTTTTGTCCGTGGAAATGCTCCGTCCAGATCCATAAAGGACCGAAGTTTGGTTAATATGAACTTATTGCCAAGTGGAATATGTTTTTATTTTTCTGTGGCAATCTGCTGGCTGATGGCCGAGGTCGATGCGTCCTGGTGGTAAGTACTGTGCACTCTCTTTACATTCTCATTTAAATGCATTTGTAAAAGCCCCACGCGCTGAATGCATGACCTTCCTATTAACATGTTTTAATGCTATGCGTAAAATGCGCGCCAATGCTGTTTAAATGAATCTGTCGGCAGTAAAATATAATTAATGTGACATCGCCCTGGCATTGTGTCCATCTGTTCTATTAAATATATTTGTCTTAATTACCTTAAACTGTTTCATAACAACTCTTTTCATTTTGTCAATTAGAAATTTCCCACAGACTGAGTGGCTAAAATAGTTTGCATAACTTCTTTTTTTAAATACTGAAGTTAAGGACTGAATATTTGGACAGATAAGTTTACAGGAGAAAGCCATCTGATATAATTTAATTTCTCTTTATTTGCTGTCTTTCGCTTTCTGTTTCCAAATTCCAAACTTCACACTGGCTGTGATACAGAGAGGCTGTTTGGACAGATTTCTCACTCTTTTCTCTTTTCTCTTGCTGCTCTGGACTTTATTTAATCACTGAGGGAAATCCCTGCAGCCTGCAAATTCCCTGCCTGTCTTTCATCACCTTGTTCTGCAGGTACATGGGAGTGTGGACTTGTTAGGAGTGATTTCAACACAAGTTTCTCAAGAAGACACTTTTTTTGCCTTGTTATCCATTATCTTTTTCTGTCGGCGTGTCCAGCCAACACACAGAGCTTTAATGTCTCTTCTTTACTGGAGGTGCGGACGTGTGGAGTTATTTGTATGCTTGTTGAAAGAACAGGTTCCACATTTTCTTTAATTTTTTTTATCTTTGAGATCATGGAGAGAATTTAGTGTCCAAATTTTGTGCACAAACATTTGGACAGGCAGAGGGATTAAAAAAAAACCTAGTGCACAATTCTTTTCTCCTCCTTGATAAATGATTAAAAGGTTTTCCTAGATGTTCACAAACGTTGTGCTTTCTGTTCCTCCACCCTGCAGGTACATGGGCTCCCTGGGCTCCCAGGTGATGTGCGACAACATCCCTGGTCTGGTGAACAAACAGCGCCAGCTGTGCCGCCAGCACCCCAAAGTGATGCAGGCCATCGGGGCCGGGATGAAGGACTGGATCTCAGAGTGCCAGCACCAGTTCCGCAACCACCGCTGGAACTGCAACACCACGGCCAGAGACCACAACCTGTTCGGACGCCTGTTGCTACGCAGTGAGTGGAGCCAATGTTAGAACCAGGAGGGGACACATGTTTTACTTTAGCCAAAAACAAAGTCAGTTTAAAACATTTCTGTAATCAAGAGGACCTGAAATCAAACCTGTATGTCCAGCAAGCTGCCTGCTGACGTGTCCTTGAGCAAGTCATTGAGCTTTAGTAGGACAAGCAAAAGAAATACCTTTAAAAGGTTTGTGGTTTTGAGGGATAAGGAAATAAGGAATCATAGTTTAGGTACTTCATCATATCTTACACCTGCCTGACTTTGTCTCCATGAATCAGATGAAAGTTAAGGCTGTTATCACTTATTGTCTCTCTTTGGTCATACTGGCAGAAAATTCTCATCAGGATTCCCATGGGTCCTTAAAATCCTTGAAAGAATGTGAATTCAAGGGGGGAAAAACAATGTCCTTTTAATAGACATAAACAGATAAGGCAAATTGAAAGTGCTTGGATTTATGTATTTTGTGCAAAAATAGAAATTAGTTATTTTTATGTATTAATTTTTGCTTAACAGTAGTAAATTGACTCAGTTTATCTGCTGTCTGTGAATTTCTATAAAGCACTCTAGTTTTCATGATTAAAATTCACAGTATTACAGCATTAATTAACCCTGATCGGCGCCTCAAACTATGCTGTGTTGGGTCCTGGAATTTGGGGAACTTTGGCTTGGAAAGTCCTTGAATTTGATGTTTATGACAGTGTGGAAACCCTGCTCATGCTCACAGCTTAATCTCTAGATGAACAATAATTAAAATTTGATCAGATGTGAAATGTGCAGGGTTTTGTTGTAAGAAACACTGACAGTCATTTGACTCAGTGTCATGAGCAGAACTAATTAAATTATGATTTTAGATACTTTAGTGAATGTATATCAGTAGAATTTTAGCTGTATCATATTTGTTTGCAGTAAATAATATAAGATGCAGTGATGAGGTACAGAAAGTCCTAACTCATGATATGACGACCTGTCAGGAGCCTTTACCTCTGCCTGACTAAGAATAGAAACTCAGTGACTGGTCTGTGTGCAACAGTATCTGCTGGCTTGTGTTTCCAGGTCATTGTTTGCTGCCGGCACCTTCTGGAACTGAATCCCTGCACGATCACGCCTCTTACAGCACACTGATCTGTTTACAGTGACCAACATGTCGCTTTAACTTGCTGACACATCTAAACAATTGGTTGGTATTCAGAGTGTTGATTTACTGCGACTCCGAGGCTTTCTGGGAAACTGATAGTTCCCTCGCAGATAGGTTTTTTTTCTTTTCCACAGAGGTTGGATCACATTCCACACCTCGTCTCACTTTACAATTGTACATTTATCACGTCAGTGCAGCCGACTGGTTTCTCTGTGCGTCTGTGTTTGAGAGGTGAACATGCTGCTCAGTACTTTGTTAGTGTAGTTTAGTAATGATGTGACTTCTGGTGTGCAGATTTAGTGCTGAAGGGATTTGAATTGATTAAAGCTGCACATGGTAACTTTTATAAAAAAATAACTTGTTGTCATATTTACTGAAACTGTCACTATATTCACACAGCGGTGCATGAGATAAAGCTGTCAACCATGGCTCATGAGTTGTGGTCAAACTGTCGAGCTAGGCAGCACTGATCAAATATAAATCAAGATTCTGTTACTGTGTTTCCAATGTCTCACCTCACATGTTTTCAGTTTACTGTTTAGTTGTTAAGTAAGAAACTTAAGCCCTGTTTCCACCGAGCAGAACGGTTCAGTTCAGTTCAGTTCAGTTCAGTATGTATTTTTCTGTTTCACAGTGAAAAGTTGTGGATGGTACCAACAGAAGCGTTCCTTAGCGTCCCCATGTTTGGTCCCCCCCCCCATGTTTGGTCCCCCCTCTGTTGGGGTACCTAGCACACAGATCTGGTACTAAAAGGTGGAGCAGTCTGATTGGTCAGTAGAGGACGGTCACTCTGGTTTTATGTAACATCTGTTCCTACATCAGGTAACTAGAACTATAAAATGAAAGGATGTTTTGCCGACTCGAAAAACGTTTACTTGTAGTGTTACTCAATGCATAAGTTGATGACGTGAATCCATCAGCACACCTTAAATTTCACTGTGACAACTTTGACCACTCCATTAGTTTTTATTGTCTCTCTAGGATGACAGACACTTTTAGTAGTGAGTGGATCTTCAAGTGTTTAAAAATATATATTAATTTCGACGGGGTTATGTGAAGGTCATATATTCTAATCCTCACTTGGAGGGAAAAAAAGCGTCATGGGGAGTGCCACCAGTTGGTCCAGGAGCTTCTCCTCCATGATGGATGTTGCTGCTGTCTATCGTCAGGCCGTATAGCTCTGGGTATCCAGCAACCACTACCACCAGTTTCTCCTCCATTGTTTACCAACTGTAAACTTGTTGTCGTGACCACCACAGAAGGCCCGCCTCTCAAATCATCTCATTAGACAATGGGAAAAAAGATGATGAAAAAAGAGATGGCATGAGACGTTTTCCACTCTGAGTTGAAGTTTTTCAACTTGAGGAGTTCAGAGCGCTCCGGCAAAAACGGCAGGCGTCTAGAGCGCAGAAACACGAGGCGTGTCGCAATGCAAAAACAGCAAGCGAAAAGCTTCATTCTCTTCTTCACGTCATTCAAACAATCACACAAAGCCACCTCCAGCTGCTAACGATAACCATCTCAGAAAATATCACGGTTTCACAGTATCACGGTATTACAGAATTGTCAGTATTTCAGATAAATAAATGTACACTGTATGATCACCGTCAATTTTAATATCACAGTATCTTAAAATTGGTATACCATTGCAATCCTGAATGGCATTGAATTCATTAAAAAAAGAGCCTTGATGGGTATTAAAACATCTTAAATCAATCTTTTAAAAGTTTTGAAAATGCTTAGACATAGGAAGTAGGATTTTATTTTTTCCTGACTTTGTATTGTAAAATCTTAAATGCCTCTTGCATTAATGTCACCAAAAAGTTCGGTTTTATGTTGCAGCTAATGTTTAGGCAAACTTCATGTTGGTTCATATTATTAGCTGTAGGACCCTGGATCAGTTGCAGGTTTATAGAAGTCATTATTTCAGTATCAGAGGTATCAGTAACTAATTTTAAAAAGTTTATATTTGTATCAGTTTGATTCACATTTATTATCACCATGTTTATGTTAGATCCACTTCAGCTACTGTCTCAGTTAGTTAATTTCTCTCCACTCAGCTCGTTCACATGACAAATGGTACAAATTTTGACTCTTTCCAAATAGAAGTAATCCCACCTCTCTGAAGATCTGCCGGCTCGTTAGCTCTGTTTATCCTCTCTCATCATTTGGAGAAGAAGAGACTTGATTTACTGAGTCAGGAGAAGACACAGTCACATATTTTTTGGAGGGGTGGGGGTGTTGTAGAAAATAAATGTTATGAATAGTGTGACAGGCAGTAACGAGTCAGCAGCATCAGGGATTGAAATGATTAACGAGTATTAAGCAGCCCGCCTGTGACAGATGTGAGCTCTGGACAGAAGCATCCTGTCAAATTAGACGTGTCACTGCGTCTCAGCAGCGAGAAGCAGCCCGCATCTTCTGCGAGGACGTGTTAGAACAAGTCCTAATCTTTTTTTATTGCCAGAGGAGGATCATCAGGAACCGGCGGCCTGATGTTCCTCTCCCATGCCCTGAGATTTAACCCCACCAGGCGGATCCTTCGACTTAGTCCGTTTCATGTCGGGGGCCTCTAATCAGCCGTGTGGTATTTGGACCTCCCAGCCGGGCCCCAGCCGTGTCACACAGCATTATCTCGGCACATCGAGGGCCCCGTCAGAAGCTCCTTATTGTCAATGTCAGCGGGCTAATTTCAAACAATTACACAGGAGTTTTTATTCTCTGGTGTCGTGTTCTCTCAGCGTTCTCCTCATTAACCTCGTTAGACACGCTCAACTTAGTTGCCGGACTGGGACACACACACACAAATACACACACACACACACAGATCACTGTATGTGTGTGTGCAGTAGTTTTTAAACACTAGTGCAGATACAACACCTGAGTTTAGAGACCAATAATTAAACTTCATTCTTTTGATGCCATACTTAGAGAAACATGTTTTTCTTTTGAGGTTGTCATGATGCCAGAATTTTAAACTTACATCTTTTGATACCACAGCGAAAAGCAAAAGCAGTCCTCGGCACACAAAACAGAATAATTCTTATTTTTTCATAAAAAGCTGCACACAGTGGTGATACAGAAAAAGTCCCTGAACACACGTCTCCAGTCTCGTGCTGGGTTCGTTGGAAAGAACACTGCAACAGCAACAGGTTGAGGACCAGTTAATTTCCCTCCATGTTGTTTCATCTGTGCAGCTCTTTTTTTATATATATATCTATAGCTTTGGTACTTTGAATATGCTCAATGCGTCACGGCTTGTTCCACGTACGACTATGTCACAAATTTCGAGTATAATTCAAGGTCTAAGGTTCAGATTATTGTCATTCAAACATGTTAAAAACACAAGGGAACGCAATTTGTTCGTAGCTACTAACAAAATCTACTCCTGCTCCCGACCACTTGTACTGCTTGTGTAAATTTAGTAAAGCACATAAATATTGCTTGTCACTATTGGAAATTACAATTTTAACTCGTATTGCGCTCTGTTATGTACACAATACACAGATGCCTTTGAAACACGTAATAATCTAAACATGACAAAATATTAAAAATATAACACATTTAGTTAAATTAGTTGGCAACTAGCAGGTTTAAGATCCAGA
>NC_065525.1:42464931-42479973 GCF_006386435.1 Epinephelus moara | reverse complement strand
CCCCTTTCAGCTTGTTAGTATTGGACCTTTTTCCTGTTGACCTATTACATCACAGACCAAACAATGGACAAACAAGTTAGCTACGGTTAGCTAGCTGCTAACTGGTACCATGGTGGACAACTTTACAGCTCTGTACATTTGGTCCGTCTAAAAAACTGAACTTAATCTGTTTGAGTTTTTTTTTTTTTTGCTGTTTTTCGAGGATGCGATGACATCACTAACTCTTGAAATAAAAGATGAACTAAAACCTGAAACTATAAGGACATTATTTGTTGCATTTATTAAAGTTTATACTGATCTAGAAAATGATTCATGATGATAAAATTATTGTTCTCTCCATAATGATAGTCTAAAAAAAGAGAATCAGAAATAGGGCAGTTGAATGTAGTTTTTGTGTCTTTACTAAAATCAGTGCTGCCTTTTACCTCGTCTTTGACTGAAGTTTAATTGTAAACAAGTTGTTTTTCTGGCCCTGAAACATGTCTGCAGGTGTTTCTCTCAGGTCACTGTGTGTCCTCAATGAGAGGGGCCTTTCCAAAACCGAACTCCTTTTGTAGTCACCTTCACAGCTGAGTGAAAAAACTTCCCTCTCTGTGGCAGAAAGAAAACTGTCACAACTTTTTGAAACCACAGAGAAAAATAAAGCTTAATCCATTTTATGTTCTTCACATGTATTTGTAGCACTTACATTTAATTACATTTTATTGTATGTGCTGTTGTTAACCGTAATTTTTACTATTACATTTTTATCATTAAACGAAATAAATAACTTGATAAACTGAAATGACAACAGACCTATAAATGTCTGTCTTAGTTTGAGCAGGTTATGTTTGTGAGGGTAGTCGCAGAACTTTATCTGTAGGAAGCGAACACAATACAGCGTTGCACATCGTCAGAAAGTCAGCATCGGTGCAGGCTCACTGTCAGAGGGTTAATACCTCACCTCCAGTCCTCACGTGTTGGTTTGGGAAGGCACTCAATGTGGCGGACCCTACTTTTGAGGGCAGCCTGTTTGTAGTCTGACAGACAAAACCCTGGGCAATAATAGCCCACAACAGACTTAATTTGAGTATATTTCGCAGCTGTTTTCTTCCCTTATCTAGATTCTGAGTGTAGAGAGATTTAATGACTGATTCATCTGACACGTCTCTCATCTTCTTCAGAGATTTTACAGATAAAACAATGTATGAATTTTAAAAACTCAGTTTATAGCTAATGAACACAAATGATGATTATTTGCAGCTCTGAACATGTCAAATATCCGCTTGCTGTCGTCGTGTGCCTTCTAACGTGTCATAATTTTGTAGCAGAGGTTAGCAACGCAGACTTTCCCTGCCTCAGCCTTTGATGTCTCTCAGATCTCTCATCAGCGACATGTGGAGGGAGATAAGAGGTCTCTGTCAGGGCACTGCTGGTAAACGTTTGCTGTTTATCCATCTTGGAGGGAGATGAAGCGTTTTTTTATTTTATGCCTCACATGAAATAAAAGCTTCCAGCAGGCAACAACAACACGGGTCATACAGGTAGCAGCGGTGGCCAAACATTTGAAGGATCTCTCTGTTTGTCGTGGCTTAATGTTGCCTGAATTGGGAAACGCCAGATCTAAGATCTATAAGAGATAAAACTTCTGCAGCTCACAGCAGAGGAGTTCAGTGAGTAGCTCTGCAGTTTTTATCCACACTGGTTGCATGGCTCCGTGGAATTTATCCAATACTTTACTCTCTGACCAAATACCTGCAGAACTCATGACATCCCCTCGGCTACAGAAGACAGTAAACATGGTAAAAAGTATACCTGCTTGGTGTCAACATTTTAGTGTTGTCACTGTGAGTGTGCTGACATCATCTAGCTCAAAGCATTGCTATGCCTAACTATACTTTGCATGTCAATACCCATACTACCACACTATACATTGCATCCTTTTATTTGCTTATCCGGGGCCGGGTCACGGGGGCAGCAGGCCAAGCAAAGCACCCCAGACGTCCCTCTCCCCAGCAACGCTTTCCAGCTCCTCCTAGGGGACCCCAAGGCGTTCTCAGGCCAGATGAGGTATATAACCCCTCCAGTGTGTTCTGGGTCTGACCCCAGGCCTCCTACCAGTGTGACGTGCCCCAAACACCTCTAACAGGAGGCGCCCAGGAGGATCCTGATCAAATGTTGAACCACCTCAACTGACCCCTTTCGAGACGAAGGAGCAGCGGCTCTACTCTGAGCTCCTCCCCCTATCTCTAAGGCTGAGCCCAGACACCCTACAGAGGAAACTCATTTCGGCCACTTGTATCCGCGATCTCATCAGTCTGGATCAGCCAGGGATCGACATACCCAGGGCCCCGCCCCTGCCTACCGCCGGGCACAAATTGCACCTAACCCTGTTTCCTATCTCTGCGGGTGGTGGGCCGACAGGGCAGCGGCTCCATGTGAATTATTCAGGCTGAGCCTGACCAGGTCCCATTGCCCAAGGCCCGGCCATCAGACGCTCCCTGGTGAGCTTTGCCCCCAGGTCTGGCTCTCGGGGAGGGGCCCCGGTATCCCCACAACGGGCAAGGTACTCGAAGTCCAATGTGTCAAGTCATCAAGGTCTCCTTGAATCACTCTTAATCTGGCCCCTTCCCTGAGACCACTTTGCCTTGGGAGACGCTACCAGGGGCTGTTGGCCCCGGACTAGTCTCGCTCACCAGACCTTTCTCAAGAAAAGAAAGGTCTGGCTCGGCCAACTCTCACTTTAAGATTGGAGAAAAAAACACCCCGGCTGCTTGTATTTCTTTCAACCAATCACAATCGTTCTGGGCGGTGCCACAGCAACGGTGCGCTTGCAAAAATATTGCCGGGGGGAAACAGGTTTTGGTGTAACACGCCCACAAAAATATCGCCTACAGGATGCGAACCATGGCAGAAAAATGGCTACATCCCCGCAAGATCAAACACCGCAAAAGTTAGTGAAGGACGTGTTGAAAACTGCAACCGGAGGTGGTAGAGCGGGACTTCAGCGGGTGGCTCGTTCCGCCCAATGAGAGGCTGATCTTTGCAGCGAACTTCCGCCCACTCAGACTAGCCCCGGACAACACAGCTCCCAGGATCACGGGGACACACAAACCCCTCCACCACGTTAAAGTGCGGATTCTTGGAGAAGATAGTATTTAGTATGCCAGAAAAGAATTTCATATGTCCCAAGACAGTATGCCAAAAATACCAGGATGTTCTACTGCGTCCAGGGTTTCCCACACATTCATTTATTTGTAGCGGCTCGCCACAATTAAAACATCTACCACCACGATTTGATTTTCTATCTTTGGAGCTGGATTGTTCATTAAAGGCGCTGTTGAAATATATACATGCTGTTCGGTTATTCATTGCTCCACACTCTCAAAGTGCAGAGTATTTTTTGGGCACAGACGGAGCAGCAGAGCGTCAGGCGCAGTGAAAGTGAAACTTCATTCTGCCGGGTCTAAAAGTTTGCTTTCACTCACAAGCAGCCGCTCCTCTCATCCATCAATCTGATCAGCTCTGATCTGATCGACTGATCAGTTATCTGTCCCGCAACTCAAAACTCCACAAACTGCTCTACAAATGTAGTCATGAAGAGTTCTGCCTGCGCTGCGTTCAGAGACCCACAGAAACCTCTGGATTTAAAGAGGTGACATAGACTGATACATGACAACACACAGGCAAGAAAAAAAAATAGTGACCACTCAGAGCACGCTGCACTATGAGCACCATTTACACACACACACACACACACACACACACACACACACACACACACACACACACACACACAGCAGTTTCTTCAGTATCCTGCTCAAAGACACTTTGACATCTAGACTTGATGGGCTTGAGTGATTTCTGTGAACCCTAAAAACTGTCTACACACATTCAACATTCACATCTATGACAAACTGTCTTTAAAATGAAAAAAGGGTGGGTTTTTTTTTTAGATTGCTAAGATGTGACTTTTTCAGGATTTCAAAGCTTGATGCTGATTGTTGCTTTTTTTATCTTTATGCTTATATTAAGGATGTCTCTGTGAACAGACTTGCCTTTCGTTACAGATGTTTGCCTCCTTGTTTGTAACATTTCGTCCTCTCCTCTTCAGGCAGTCGCGAGGTCGCCTTCATGTACGCCATCTCCTCGGCCGGTGTGGTTTACACGTTGGCTCGAGCCTGCAGCCAAGGCGACCTGGACTCCTGCTCCTGCGATCCCACAAAGAAAGGCTCGTCAAGGGACGCCAAGGGCTCTTTTAACTGGGGCGGCTGCAGCGACCACGTGGAGCACGCCATGCGCTTCAGCCAGGGCTTTGTGGACGCCAAGGAGAGGAAGGAGAGGGACGCCCGGGCGCTCATGAACTTACACAACAACAGAGCCGGCAGGAAGGTGAGGAGGCACCAGTCATCGTTCACCTGTGTGTCACATAAAGGAGTCCGCTGATCAGATACGTTTCAGAGATGGTTTTTAATTCTGAAACAACACTTTGGTTTTAAAATGGTGAAAGCTGCTGTTAAAGGAGGAGTCAGTGAATTTGGAGAAAGATATTTGATCTCAACACCCAAACAACTAGCAGGGGTGTAAATACAGTGACAGCCTTAGGGACACACTTCCTTCTCTGCAGTAGAAAAAGGAGCTGTCGCTATATTTGGTTACCATGGAGAAGAGAAAAACCACTCCCATTTTATGTTCTTTTTATGTGTTGCACATGGTCAGTAAGTCAGCATCGGTGCAGACTCGCTGTTGGAAACATGAAACATGAAAACGTAGTGGAAGTAATAATACATTTATTAAAAAAAAAAAAAAAAAAGTGGATAGGGAAAGGGTGTAGTGGGTTGCTGATTGCGTGGAATAGTTCGACTCGGCCTGAGCCTCTTTGTTTGTTTCACACTTACAGGCCAGGGTGTGTAAAATCATCCCTTTTTTTTCAGCGCACACAGAACAGACAGCCGGCGGAGCGTGAGGAGATATCTGCTGCGTGTGACAAAAAGTGTTTCAGATTAGAATCACTGACTGCTCCTTTAAAGTTTGCAGTTTATCAGCCACTGTTGGACAAAAAGAGTTAAAATCCTGAGCTTTATTAGAATGATAACTGTACAAATCTAGACATGTTCACACAAACTTTTTATCAGTTTAACAACTCTGATAGATTTTGGCCAAAACATAGAACAGCCTCAAGAGTAGAAAAACACTTAAAACATCAGCTGGTTGTTTTTTATTCAAAATGGAGTCATGCCTGCATCTGACCTTCAGATGTAGTGCTCAAATTAATCTTCCAGTCTGCATTTTGGGAAGGAAAAAAGAGAAATCCGGCGTTCAAAGTCTGTTGCTGCTGTGTGAGAACCCCAAATACTGATTTTAAAAGCACAAATAAAAAAATAAATGTGCAGTTGTCACTCCTAAACAACACATTTTTGCAAATTCCTTGTTGTTACAAAGTGAGAAATTTGTGAAATATTTTTTCTTCACATAATTTATCCTCTGAACCAGTGTGGGAAATGACAGATTTACACCTTGACATGAAGTCTGGGAGAAACACTGAAATGATTGGGAATAAAATGTTCAAATAAAGACAGATTTAAGTTTAAGAGTGTTGGTATCAATCTTGGAAACTGATCGTTGAACAAAAACTAAGCTGCTATATTAAACATAGTGTTTAAATGAGGGTAAAAATCATAGTTTGGATTATTTGCATTATACAGTCAGTCCAGGTTTCTATTTTACATTACACTTCATCAGAATCTTTTCTGCTCTCTCCTCTTCCTCCTCTTCAGGCGGTGAAGCGTTTCATGACTCTGGAGTGTAAATGTCACGGCGTCAGCGGGTCGTGCAGCGTCCGGACCTGCTGGCTTGCCATGTCCGACTTCAGACGCACTGGCGACCACCTTCGCAAGAGGTATAACGGCGCTGTCCAGGTGGTCGTCAACCAGTATGGCACTGGGTTCACCGCAGCACACACGCACTTCAAACGACCCAGCAAGAACGACCTGGTGTACTTTGAAGACTCACCGGACTACTGCATACGGGACCACGAGTCAGGTAGACACTCTCCGACCTTCACAGAACCACAGGATCTGATTAAACAGTCGCTGGGTGGACTGAATGAATCAGATTAAGACTGTAACTCTTTCACTTTAACCTTAGATAGACTCCAGGTCAGAGGATTAGAATCAGGTGATAAATAGTTATTTAACATTTAAATACTTCTGAAATGGTTTAGGTACCAAGATGCAGACATGTACGCAGATTTTGTTCTCTTGGTGAAGGTCTGACATTTCAAACTGTTTGGTTTATTTGGGTCCACCTGAGTTCTCACTTTGCCAAATGAACCAAACTTAAATAGTTAATGCACCAAAGCTCAACAGAGCAGCTTCACCATGGCTGGTTGGTGTGAACATGCCTTCAAGGGAGAGGAGGGGTGTGAACAGATTTGTCATGAGGGTTATTAAATGCTTCATCACAAATATTTGGCCGAATTACAAAAACAATCCTTCAGCAGGTTCAGTGATTGTTGGCGTCAGCTCTTTCTTTCGGTAACAGAACTGGTTACCTCCGCCAAGGAGGTTATGTTTTCGCCGGCTTTGATCTGTTTGTCTGTTTGTCTGCAAAATAACTCAAAAAGTTCTGAACGGATTTTGATGAAATTTTCCGGGAAGGTTGATAATGGGAGAAGGAACAGATGATAAAATTTTGGTGGTGATCGGTTGAAGCGAAGTGGATAAAATAATAAAATGGTGGGAAATCCGAGCTGCTTGGCGGAGGTCTGCGCTCTCCGAGTGCTTTTCTAGTTTTATTATGTTTTTATCAGCTTCCACAGGGATGGAAACTGATAAGATTTTATTGATACCAACAGGGTGGAGATTTGAATTGTCAGTCAGAGACCCCTCAGACGACTGAGATCGCCTCAAGTCAAGCAGTGGTTTAGTTTTGCTTTGTTTTGTTTGCTTGTCAGCGTGCCGTGCAGTGTACTTCTTATGACATTTTGGTCCCCAGATTTTGCTGCAGAGTGAGCGCTCTTGACCTTCATGCAACTCTTTGGTACAGACAGTTATGAACAAGCTGCAGCGGCACAGAGGAGGAGAAAGTTTCCACCATAAGGCTCCGAGAGAACATTATCGTCTCTCTTGTGCTTGGAAGTGGTGAATTTCCCACTCACAGACACTTGGTTGGTTTTTGTTTGATATCTGGTGTCTGCAAAACATGTTGTTGCACCTTTACGACCTGTGTTAGCACCGTTAGCTTGTTTACAATATTACATGAATGCTGCTGTCACCCTGAAGCTAGAAACACACCTGCACCACTACTTTTACTGAAAGATCTGCACTTCCTCCACCTTTGCATTATCTTGAAATCATGTGTGGACAGCCTCTGATTAAACTTGATTTATCACCTCAAGAGCTGAACACAAGAGTTGTGACTCGCCAGGCAAAATCATTTTGGCCGTTGTCTTTATAATGACGGGAATGTGGGTCGTTTAGCTCGGGATATTTCTCGACCGAGTCGACGAGTCTCTCCTCATCCATTCTTTGTCACACATGAGAAACAGCACCAGCTACAGAGTTCTCTTTATACGTCCATGGTGAGGAGAGGAGTCGAGCTGCCACAGGAGCAGAGAGAAGGAGCTGCTGTGAGAGCTGGTCTGTACAAGCGAAGAGTGAGTGGGGGAAAAATGTATTTTATTCCAAGGGCAGGAAATAGGACAGTGGTGTTAAGTGCCACAGGGCAGCACATCCAAGAGCACCAAGACGCGTCCAGCCACCACCAGTGTAGAGTTGTACATTGAAAATAATTAGGGCGTATATTTTGATGCACAGTGTTCGGCGTTAGTTTGTGAACAACAGCAGTAACTCAGAGTGAGATTCAGATTCTGTTACAATATAAATAGTTCATCTAAATAAAACCTGCCACTAATTACACATTTAAAAAATGTCCCCTGGGATCTATAAAAATAAATCAACAGGTGATTTCCTTCTTTTAGTAAAATCCTAAATGATTGTTTTTTCCACCTGGACCTTTATGCTCTGCCATTTCTCCTCTAATCATCAGGCTGTAACCTGTGACAGGCTGTTATGATACCACAACTATCACACAGTCACATATATGCAGTGTTTTCACGTAGGTTTATGACAAAATCACTTGACCACACTGACCCCTGTGTGCGCACGGCGAGAGAGGAGAGGGAGAGACGCTGTGCTGCTGCCAGAGGAGACGCTGAATGAGTTCCCTCTGAGCGGTGAGTCACTAAAAGAGTCTGAGAAGTAAAACATTAAGGACGCCACAGTTTATTCCACACTACTGACGCTGCTCCTCTTTTTGGAACCACCGCGGAGTCGTTAATAACTTAACTTTCAGCCATGCTTGTTGTTGCCGTGGGTAACAGTGTGACGTCAGTATGTCAACAAGTCAAAATATTAGTAAAATATTATACTAATAGTATCATGATGTGAATTTTTCATGTCATATCAAAAATTATACCGGTATTATCATAAACGAGAGGATGTGGCACAGCTCTAATCAGAGGATGTTATCATAAGGTTGTCATCTTCCTAAAGTCTTTAAGGAGTTACGGTTGCTCAGCATGTTTCTTGAGGTTCAGTTCACAGTGAGTGACCTCCCGTCATGTCTCCTGTGCGTGAACGGGGATTCAGCTCAGCAGATTTCTCTAAACGACAAATCTATTTTCCAGTGTAATTACAGAGCTGGTGGCTTCAGTCTGGGCTCTCTGTGTTCTGCAGAGTTTAGGAAGCTCCTGTAACAAAGTGATTCCTCTTTTCTTTTTGTTGAGCTGTGTTTGTGTCTGTCCAAATTCCAGCAGTTGGATTATAAGCGACTGGTTCTGTCTGAAGTTGAACTTCCTGTATTAAAGTGAATAAACTCCTGACAGGAGAAAGTAGATGTTGAAGTGTCGGCCTGCCCTTCACGCTTATCTCATAGTGTCTCATCAGCAGTGACAGAATCATTACAGCTGGAGGGATGCAAGCTCCTGCTGAGAAATAAATATCAGAAATACAAACTTCAGACGGGGACTTCTGTGAGTTATATTAAAAACACAGGGAAAACTCAACCTGAGATTTCATCGCGCCAGGAGAACGTCAGATATCAGACGCTGGTGTCAGGACAGATAAGCTGTTACAGAAATGTGTATCTGAGTGAGTGAAATCTGTTTATGTGTGTGTGAACGGGACAGTGAGTGTGAGAAGGACAATGTTTGTGTATGAAAACTGAGTGAGAGAAAGAGAAGAGTGTGAGTGTGTGTGTGTGTGTGTGTGTGTGTGTGTTCCAGAGGAGGTGGATGCCTGTCAGGCAGCAGATGATCCGTGGCGATCGGGTGTCGGCCAGTTTAAGACCCATTACACACTTCTGTGGGCTGAAACCTTAGAGCACCACAGATCACTATAAATCACCACCACTGGAAACACACACACACACACACACACGCCTGAGGGCACGATTGGCCAGATAAAGAATATTTCGGGGGCAGGTTGGAACACACAACACAATAGAATACAATAGTTTACAGTGTGTTTTGTGTCGAAGTGGGACACCTCTCTAAAGTCTCCTCAGCTGGACACTTAAATTTGGGCCTCATCCAAAAATGTGTTGGTTGTTATTTCTTCCTGTCAAAGTCTGCTAGGAGATGCAACAGGAAGTGCAGGTTGATGAATGGTGTTTTTGAAGTTTGGTGATGGTTGAACACTTTGACAAAATGTTTGGACACAGGCTTTACATCTGTGTTGGTCAGGAAACGTCGGATGTTGCAGCGAATCAAAGCTGGGATCTGTCTGTCATGGGACGGTGTCATGTATTCTGCGTGCAGTGTAAGTTATCGGGCACCGTCATGGTGCTTTCTAGGTGCTAAGAGAGTTTTACGACCTTAAAAGGAGTCTTAACTTTAACCTGCTGTCCAACCTGCTCAGATATATTTCAGAAGTATGGTTTTAATTTAGAGAGCGAGACTGTTTCTGGTCTGGAGATAAAAGCTACGAGAGCGCTTTCTAGTCTTTGAGCTCAGAAGTTAATTCTTGATCTTTGGGAGCTTTTTACTGCGTCGCTCTGTCTGCTGGAGCGGGCTCAGGGTGTCTCTTTGTGTTTGGGTAGTGACAGTTTAGGAAGAGACAGGAAACATGTTGAGAGTTCAACACAGCAACAGGCTGGAATCAAACTGGGGACATGGCAGGTACATGGGAGGTGTGTGATGACACCCCAGGCCGCTCCATTTGCTTAAAGCCGACAGACTGTGAGATTTTATCAGTCTTATATTTTAGTGCAGCTACACATGGATCTAATAACCATGATACAACATTAAGTTTGATGTCTGCAGACTGTACGATGACAGCGCCTACTGAATCACAGGCTATGCTGACGATGCGATATCTTTCCATAGATATTCTTCTCCACCTGTGAAGCTCAACATAGAGACTCACATTATTAAATGACCTGAAGTTTTGTGGGCACTATATACTGCAGTGTGTGTGTGTGTGTGTGTGTGTGTGTGTGTTTGCTAGCTGCTCGGTGTCTCACCTGGCAGCTGTAGCTCCGCCTCTATTTCCTTCCATGCTTCGTCCTTCTTTACGCGATCATGGTCAGAGCTGGAGGACACGTCATACAGACAAGGCTTCACAAGGTTTTCCTCTTTGCTGGAATCACACACATTTATTTTCGCGTGTTTTGCCTCCATGGCGAGCTGCTATCCGTCTGTTTGTGTGGGACATTTCATGCTGCATTTCTATTGGTTGGTTAGTAGACGTAGGTGGTAACGGTAGTCACACAGTGAGATGGTCATCCCAAATTTCTGACACTGTCAGAATTTTATCCCAGGCTGTCTTTGATCCCAAGAACGTGACAGCCTCCATCCTTGAACCTCTGTGCGTTGTAGGACCACTGCTTTAGAGCCACGACCACAGATATCGCCACGTTTCTTTCATCTTTGCTGTCACTGTCAGCACCAAATGTGCCGCCACTTCTCTGTTGTCTCATTTCCACTGCATAGTTCAGCTCAACTCGGCTCGGGGTGGTTTAACAGGCTGCCATTTTTGTGCCTCAGCGCTAGTGATAGCCGTGGCCTGAGGCGTTGTTTTCGGCTTGTTGTTCGTATGCACAAACGTAAGTACGTTGCATTCGTCATTCTTCCTCTCAAATTTCTTCATATTTAGCACAAACGTCCACTTTGACTCAATGATGAGCTGATTAGAATCTGAAGGGCATTGTGACCTTGCGTCCATCTCATTCTCGTGAGCCCAACATCTTGAGGGAGCTTTCTCAATTCTGGCAAAAACGTCTACTTGGACTCAACAATGAACTGATTACACTATGGTAAGTCAAAGGTCAAAGGTCAGTGTGACCTCACAAAATATGTTTTTGGCCATAACTCAAGAATTCGTACACAAATTATGGCAAAGCTTGACACAAATGTCTAACAGGATAAAATGATGAAGTGATGACATTTCATATCCAAAAGGTCAAAGGTCAGCTTCACTGTAACATTATACTGTTACTGCATAAAACACTTTCCTGTCCATTACTCAACATCATATCTCAGGAACAGAAGGGGAGACATTTGGTCAGATACTGAATTGATGTGTGTGAAGCCTCCATGTAAACTGTAACTTGATGGGTTTGCAGAGGCCTACGACCATGAGGCGGGAATTCTATTTTTAAATCTGGGTTGAGTAAATTAAAAATTGCGGTCACTATTAATGGTAGCTTGGCTATTTAAAAATGGTGGGATTGTGCAGGATGTTTTGTTGGTCTGCAGTGTTTGAACTCCAGCTTCTTGTATCAGCTCAGAGAGCTTGGACCCAGGTGATAACAAAAAAGTAGCTGTACTATCCACAACTTTCGCTAAAGAGCAAGTTAACTTGAACAGAGACGTGTCGTACCATGCAGTGGAAACGCAGTGTATTGTTGGACAATATAAAGACCAAACAATTAATCAGTAGTTGAAAAAATAGTCTGCAGTCATCAGCTGCATCGTCACTGCTGACAGTCTGAGTGTGGCCTCAGTGGATCCTTTAGATCCTCCTGATGGACCTGAGGAGGTCTCAGGGCCCCACTAGGGAACAAGGAGAGGCCTCACAGCATACATGAAAGCTTCATGTGCTGTGTACATGTAAGCAGGGTGAGGTAACACACACATACACACACGGTGTCGGCCCTGGGCCTCTCATGAGAACTTAACTGGCTCCCTCTCTTAAGACTGACTCCTCTGACACACACACACACACACACACACACACACACACACACACACACAGGCATGTAAACTCACTCTCAGTCATGACACGTACTGTACACTGAATCACCTTCTCTCTCTTTTTAGACACACACACACACACACACACACACAAACATAAAGCGCAATCGATCTTCACACACACTTTGAGTTATTCACGTCTTGTTCTTTCTCCCGTCACACACACACACTGAAAAACCTCTCAAAGACATGCAAACTCACCCTCAATCATTCTGGAGAACACACAGACTGAATCCATTCTCACAGACAGATGGACACACACACACACACACACACACACACACACACACACACGCACACACACACACACACATACACACACAGGCTCGGAGCCCACAGAGATAGTAAGACGGCCCCTCTGTGCCTCTTTAAAGTGTGAAATCAATTTCCCTCGGCCCCGGCGAGGCTCAGGTGCTAAACTCATCTCTCGGCGCCCCCTCATCTTAATTCAATAAGCAGACGCAGGCAGAGCGAAGGCTGCGAGGAAGACTCCGGCCATGATGTCATCCCTCGCAGGGCAGCATACCGACGCATGATGGGCGGGCGGGGCTTCGGGTCGTGCCCAGACATATTACCTGGCGAGGGGAATGGTGCAGGGACGGCACACACACACACACACACACACACACACACACTCACACACACAGAGCGAAGCAGAATGTAAACACGAGCAAATTCCAGAACAATGTTCGAGATGGTACTTGAAGCCAGCGCATCATTTTTTCTAAACCTTTATTTATACAGGAGAAGTCAGCTGAACACACACACACACACACACACACACACACACACACACATTCTCCTTCAGTAACACTCCTCACATTAACAGTCCGTCACACCTGAACTGCAGCCGCAGTCGTCACACAACAGAAAACACAAAACCAGAGAAGACTGCAGAGTCAGTCAGACATGTTTTTGTTATGCAGCGCCTCAGTTATTTTATCATCAGTCAACTCAGTCAGTGTTTCATCTATAAATTAAAAGTGGAAATTAGGGATGTGTGCGATTAGTGGACTAGTTGATTAAACCCTCGCAAGTCGGCACCAGAAATACTAGTCGGGGGGCGTCCAGTACCACGTACAATTCCAACCTGTGGCCCTTTGCTGTGTGTCATCCTCCGTCTCTCAAAGGCAAAAAAATGGTCTTAAATGAAGACTAGAATTACCGCCTCATGGTTGTGTGACTCCGCCCACCAGCCCAGTGTCTCTGACAGTCTCCACCCATGTCAGTGAAAACATGGATGCTTCACACACAGAAGATCTATACAATCAGCACAGTTTCAAGATTAGAGTCACCAATTCAGTATCTGACCAAATGTCTCCCCTTCTGTTCCTGAGATATGACGTTAAAACGTGATGATGTCACAGTCACGCTGACCTTTGACCTTTTGATCTTCATTATTTTATCCTGTTAGACATTTGTGTGAAGAGGCACAAAATAAATAAATAAAGAAACAAATACTAGTGGGTCAAACTTATTATCAAGATACGCAAGAAAACTTGCTGCAGCTGATAATTAGACGCTGTAAAGCCCGGGGGGTGTCACTGAGAAAATAAAAAACTCATTAGTGTTCACAACTGAATAATTAATGTTCTCAAACAACTTAATTTGCACAACAATTAATCAAAAACATATGTTCATGTTATGTTTATGTTGTTTGTGGGTAAAGGGTGTCAGATAATCATCTGATGAGCTGTGTGGATTTATTGCAGATTATAATGCAGATTCTGTCTGTTGATAAATGTTGGTGTTATCCTCGACACTTAAACAAATGTCAACAATATATTTTGTTGTTCTACTAATCTGTGCTCGTGAATTATTCATGTCACAACACAGTTTAATAATTCAAGAGCAGAAATGAGTTTTTCCTCTCTGCAGCACTCGCTGGGCTCCTCTGAATCTGAAGCATTTGTTCAGTTATTTAAATGTTTCACGTCTTTTCTGTGTTTTCTCTGTTTTGATGAATCTCATCACTCATCAGAACAATGACACGTCACAGAGGGCGGAGCCTCTAAAAATCACACAGATGTATATTTGGGGCCTCTGACCTCCAGGGTTAATGTCTGGTAGCTGTGAAGTTTATAATGAGGAGTCACTTTTTGTTGAGACGGTCTGAAAGCTGCTGATTCTGCCGTGTTTTACTGGAGCTGTGATCACAGGGTGAATTCATCTTGAACTCCTCATAACAAGGTTTGTTTCTCTCATGATGAAATCATAATTATCTGGAAATCTGGACATGAAAACACAAACTGTTTTGTCATGATGGTAAGATTAATAACGGGAAACTCTGATGTGGTGATCATCTATTATTTTCGCCGTCACCATCTTGGATTTTTGGAGCCAGAAGTGACCATTTTTGGATGAAAGGGTGGAGCTGAGGAGGAGGAGTCAGGGTTGGACCTGACTAAGAACGCAGGGACACCTCTGTGGTAGCGACTTTTTAATGAGAATGGGTACGGTTACATGATGGCTTCTCATTCAGAATGAAATAAATCTGAATGAAATCATTCGGATTTAAAGTTTCTCCAGGTAGTTTTCATGAGAAATATTCATTCTGAATGAGGGTTTACACGGGAGATCAGTTTAATTGCCTTTATTCGGGTCTGCGCAAGGTTTGGGGCAGGGAAGGTTTCTGATTGGATAGGGGGCGGGGCGGATGTTACGTGTTTACGTTTACCGGAAGAAAACACCGTAGTCCTTGCTCCGGATAACAAGATGCTTGACGACGCCGTTCTTAGTGCCTTTTTTCGGGCTTGTTTTGCTTATATTCTTGAAGCAGCAGTACGACAACAACCTTGTTCTGTTAA
>NC_065525.1:42448289-42464431 GCF_006386435.1 Epinephelus moara | reverse complement strand
ATTCCAGCTCCTCGTATATGTGAACATACTCAGCCAATACATTATTATCAGATTCTGATCATGGCTTGCTGCTTAATGTACTCACAGATGAGTAAGTAAACCACAGTTCCTAAATCAGCTCCATAAATGGTAGCAGCTGTATGGCACCATCTAAATTACCAACGGAGCCTGCAGGAGGAGGACATTGCAGGCCATTTTTGGATATTGTGCAATCAGTATCCTCCGTTTCTATCTTGGCTTGTTGAGGCCGTCTTCTCGACAGAGCTGCTATGATTAAGATCATGCATCCTGCCAGTTGGCTCCGCGATCACAGCGGTTCCAGAAATCTGATAAAAACATTTCTGTCCACTGCTGGCGAGTAAAAATTAAAGTTTGCAGCAGAGAGATTGAGGTGATTTCTGCATGTTTGTCCACAGAAATCAACTGTCTGACTCCTGTGTGTGTGTTTTGCTTGTTTTCACACCTTTCACAGTTAATTCTGATTCTCTTGAGTTACCATCACCCTCACATTAAATCTGCCCCCTCAAGTAACCCAGTCTGGAGCTTAATTCATTAATACCCCACGCAGGCTAACAGCCTCTGCCAAACCTCCCTGACTTATTGTGCATTTTATTGAATTATATCTCTTAAGACACGAGGGCTCGCCCCAGACTGGGAGGGGTGCGGGAATAAAATGAGCGCGGCATTCTCCTATCACGTCCTCGCAGATGGCTGAGGGTGTTGGATTACGACTTCCAACAATGGAGCCTGGGAACACTAGCTGTGAACAAACCATCCTACGCCACTTTAAAAAACTTCTGCCCTGAAATGCGGGCGCTTTTCTTCGGGGGATAATAACCGCGCCGGGGAGGCAAAGGGGCTGTTTTCTGTGACACGGAGGGGTTTGGGGGGGGGTCGCCCTCCTCTTGATGGTGAATTTGATCTGTGGTGTCTGACCCGCCTACTGAAGCAGCACAGTGTGAGGTGATTTTGTGTCTGCATGTCGAGCTTGTGGTTTGATAAAAAGGCGATTAAGCTCTTTGTGGGCGACTTTAGCTTTTTTATAGCTTTACGTAAATCTCGAATTTAATCTAAGATCACATCAGATACAATCAAGTCACAAAGTAGTTGTAGAGAAATAATGTTTGTGTTGTTGTTTCTCTTTTTTAGCACTTACGGTCAGTAGTTACAAACTTTTTCCTGTAAAAACGTAACAGATAAAACAGAAAAGACTCCAAATTTTGTTTCTGACATAAGACAGATTGTAAATGTTTACTCTGAACAGACCCTAAAGTTGAGGTTGATGTGATGAAATGACTGTTTCATGGATGAATTAAGAGATTACAAATAAAAAGACTGATTCATTCAGCAGGTATTCAGTTTTTCAGCTGGGTTGGATTGTTGTTAGCAACTGAGCATTTGTTCTTGCATGTAGTTATTTTTCCCTCCTTTTTAAAATGTACTGACAGAGCAGGTGGGACCAAGTCATAGTTTTGCAAGTCACAAGCAAGTCTCAAGTCCCAAACTTTGAGTTTTGAGTTGTAAACAAGTCGCCCATCATCAAATCTAATGCCACTTTAACAACAGAGTAATAATATATACAATTATAAAATGTTATAAATACTTCATAAAATTTGTTTAACTTTACTATTTGTTAAAACAAGTGTGACTGAACTAAAAAAAGTTTAGCATTGCCTGCAGCACTATTATCCAGTACCACAATTAGCTATGATATGTTATTGTTGCTGCATATTTTTCCACAGCAGGGCAGGTAAAAGAAGTTCACCTGTTGGAGGTGAGCTGTTTGCAGAGGTGCAGTAAGAGCCTGTTGTCTGCAGCTCTTCATCAACATCTCACTGTGGCTGTTTCTGCTTTTACTCTTCCTCCTTGTCTTTATCGAAGAAAAGCCGCAAACAAAGTTCCACTAACTCAGTGATAAACACATATCATTTCCTGTACATCCTTCACAATAAAAGTCCCCTGTTATTTTACTATGTAAAAACTTTTATTGTGAAGCAGCAAAATAAGGAAATGTTGAGTTTTCAAGCAGGAACTTCACACAACTTCTAATACGGCTGATGGTAAAAAGGAAACAGTAAAATAAATCAGATATCTAAAGTAAAAACAGGACGCAGGAGAGGAACTAAACTCCAAACCACAGAGATTCAGTTAGAAGCTACAGACGTACTGATAGCTGAACACACACATCACACAGTGATAATGGAACCTGGCACAACATGGCTTAACTCGGCACGGCCAAAAGTGCAGTGGGAAAAACCCATTTGTGTCCGTGGTGACGAGATATGAAAATGCAGAACTAGGACCTGAGGAACCTTTTAAATAACATACTTTTTAATCTTTTGGTTTTGGGGAAGGTATCAAGTCAAAGGGCTCAAGTCCGAGTGAAATCAGGAGTCACTGGTGTTAAAGTTGAGTTGCAAGTCTTTTCAATTTTGTCAAGTCTACAAATCAAATTTGTGACTGGAGTCCACACCTCTGACTGACAGTATAAAAAAGTTAAAATTACGTAATGATAACGATCCGACACAGCAAAAATGATTTCTATACATGACAGGAAGTTTATTCCCACTGTGCAACATTCAAACATTTTTTTTTGGGCCGGGAGACAAACAAGAAATGATGCATTTTAAATCTCCCCTTGTTCAGGGTTAGTAGAAAAAGAACTTAAGTGTGAGCAAGTGAAGCAGCATGAGCTTGCATCACTTGTTGCTCAAACAAGCAACAAGTGATGCAAGCGGTGCTGAAACACCACAGCGGTGTCCAAAATAAAAGAACATAACCACAATGTCCCCACCTGACTGACTCAGTGATAACGAATGTTTTAAATGATGTATTTGACAGTGAATAAAGCATCTCTGTGACTGACCTCTGCCGATGACCTGGTTGAGGTGGAGCAGCAGCTGCTCCCTGGCGATCACCACGTGCTGCACCTCAGTCAGCAGGTCAGGGTGGAGGCAGGATGGGTCGATGTGAACCGGGGCCATCAGCAGTGGGGACACCAGCTCGCCTTCCATCCCCAGACCCATCCCACCTCCCAGTGCTCCCAGTCTGGGGGACAGAAGCTCTCCATTGCCTCCGTAGATGGGAGGAGCCCCCCGGCATGTCTCGGGCCTGTCGGTGCCCTGATCTGGAGGAGCAGAGGAGGGGGTCAAAGGTCAGTGACTGTATCAGCAGGGCCTCCAGAGGTCAAGGTGATACATGATCAGAAAAGACGAGCTACAAAGGCAGAGAGGAACCTGACACGGTGACGGAGGGAAGCTGAGCTGGAAAAACAAAGTTTCTGATTTCTCCTGCTGATGTTAGTGCACGGAAAATGAATGTGACGAACTGCATGCAAAAATATCTAAAGCTCCTTCAAAGGAGGCGACAGAGAGGACGCACAGACATAATGGTGAGCTCAAATATGGACAATATATGAATTTCCAACCACTACACCTCGACTCCCCCTGAGGACAGGCATTAGTTCATTAGTAAATCTACCTGCTCACATTTTAAGCCTTTTAAGTCACTTTTAAGAGGTCAGAAAATGACTTTGCCATCATACTCAGGATCACAATACACTGACCCCCCCTCAACGCCCTCAGGATTCAAACATATGAAAACCAAAACCACAGGTGACTCTGAAGATTACACTTAGGTTTAGGAAGACAAGACTGGTGGTCAGCTCACTGGTGAGGAGAACACAGACTCTAAAATCATCCAGGACTGTTTATATTGGATTGCACATTATTTGCATCTCAGTGTTATCTAGTTTTTATTAACTGCTCCTACTGTCAGCGGTGAAATGTAACCAAGTACATTTACTCAAGTACAATTTTCAGGTACTTGTGCTTTACTTGTTTCCATTTTATACTACTTTATACTTCTGCTACATCTCAGAGACAAATATTGTACTTTGCACTAGAGAGTTACTCGTTACTCTACAAATTGCACACTGTGAACTTTTGAACATCCCCTGATTAATATTTTAGCACATTTCTGCACAAAACTAGCACGTGAAGATCTGCTGATCTCTTTCATTTTAAAACGGATACACTGAACTTACTTTTTTAAGTATTTTTTAATATTTCTTTTGTATTTTCTTTGGTTTCTGTCTCAGTGTTTCTCGACTATTACAGTACTGCTGTAATATTTTCATTCTCCTCTGTTGCTGGATTCGGATAAACTGGGATCTGAAGTAACTAAAATTAGTCCCACTTTTACCAGCTGCAACATTAGAGTAATGAACACAGTGAGCACTTGTACGTTTGGTACTTTAAGTAGTTTTTGGTCTAATCATTTTGTACTTTTACTCAATAAGATTATAAATGCCGGTCTTTCAGGTGTAACTGAGTATTTCTACACTGTGGTGTTGCTACTTTTATTTTAGTAAAGGATTCGACCACTGCCTGTTTGTTATTTTAGTCTTTTTGTAAATTGCACTCTTCCAACTTTGTACTGCAGCTGCTGCAGTGATTTCCATTCTTTCTCATCTTTGTATCAGCTTTGTGTTAAAACAGATCACAATTACATAAAAATCTGACACATGACCAGTGAACAAGATGGGATGTTTTTCAGTTTCCTGTCCACAGAAAGTGAAGTGAATGGACAATTCACCTGAAGGGAAATAAAGACTGTCAAAGTGTTTGAATTGACAGGCCACATTATGCAGAACAGAACCTGTTATTACCCACAGGTTACTCTGGATCGTGCTGGTAGCCTCAGTATTAGCATTTTTCTAATAAATAATTAAATAAATCACGATGTGTAAAATGAAATGAGTCACCTGCAGAGACGAACCCACCGAGAATTATCATTTATTCTGCAGCTCTCTGGAGCTTTTTAACCTTTTCTAGTTTCAGTTTCTCGGCACATTAACTCTGCTCTCATCAAACTCATTTCCAGCAACAGCAGGCTCATTTAGGCGAATCTGCATCATGAAAATCAACAATTATTTGATAGAGACTGGAAAAAGAGAGATGAGTGGTTTCTCTGCACAATCAAACGCAGATCAGAATCTCACGGCAAGGACACAGGACACACAGGAAGATGATCCAGGCGCTTGATAAATACATCAGCGAGGAAGGAAATATTAAAAAGCCTTTACTGTGGTGGATAAATTATTAAAAGAGCCAACATGTTTAATTAATTAAATATCAATTATTTGATCATTTTTGATGCCTGATAAAGATGATTATGAGGTAATATCTGAACTTATGGGGAATTTACTTTTTCAACAAAGATTCTTTGCAAATTTATGATTGTTTGTTTGTTATGATCATCAGAGATGAAACTGTTGAGGAAAGAGTAAACTGCACGAGTGTGTCTGTGTCATTTAATCTGACTGAGCTTTAACTTTAAGAAGGAAAACTGTGTCAATTAGTTTCAAAAATGTAATTAATTCAGATTCAGTTCTGGAGGAGTGAGCAGGGGGCGGTAACACTGAGGTTATGATGGTCTATATCGGGTACACGGATGATTTTGATCAGCTGATTAAAAAAAATAAAAAACTTACATTTCCTGAGGGCTGCGGGTGTTAGTTCAGAACATGTAAGGCATGCACTGCTAGCGTAGCGTTCAGCCCCACAGGGAGGGGAGCAGGTAGAGGGGAGGGAGGGAGTGAGGGGGGGAAGAAGATGTCATGTGAGCAGTGGGGGAGGGGCTTATCTGGTTGACGTACCCTCCAGCAGGGTTGTTCTATAGTCGACTGACTCGTGGGAGACCATTTCGTTAGTGGGGCTGACGCTCCTCGCGTTAGCCAGCCTGTCCAGATGCTGGATGTGACCCCGGCCATCATACCACACCTCAGACAGATCTAGAAGTGAAGTGAGGGAGGGGGAGGAGAGAGGAAGGAAGGATAGAGACATAAGGGGATAAGAGGGTGCGTAGGAGGAAAGGAGGGAGACAGGATGATGAGACAGAGAGAGAGAAAGAGGGATGGAAACAAGTGATGGAGAGAGTGAGGGAGGTGAGTGATGAAGGATGAGGGGAAAGATAAAGGGGAGGGGAAGAGATGAGAGAATTACTAAGAAAGGCAAAGCGTTTCACCAGTGCGCCCCCACACACAAACTCACTGTACACCCACCAGGCAAAACAAAACCCAGCAGATACACATGCACACAGGTTAGAGAGGACACACTGAACTCCTGCTGCTGTATATACTTATATACTGTACACACACACACACACACACACACACACACACACACACACACACACACACTAATACTAATGCACACACACAGGGGCTGGGGTCAATTCACTTTTAATTCAACTTGTCCAGCAGATTAACTGCATGAAACTATGATGGACTTCCCTCTAATAGAACATCACATCACATGCAGCGTGTTATAAATAAATTCAAAATGGAAGCTTCTGTATTTTTCAACCTGGACTCTACTGTAACAGGTTTCTGTGTCTGAGTGACTCATGGAGACAACAGTTTTTTAAACTGATCAAGTATCGAGAGACAGCTGCAGCCACAGTGCCTTAAAGCCTCCTACAGACCATGAGACTTTATCCATCCGTCCATTTTCATCCACTTAACCAAGGTAAGCAAAGCACCCCAGACATCCCTCTTCCCAGTGACACTTTCCAGCTCCTCCTGGGGGACTCCAAGGCGTTCCCAGGCCAGATGAGATACGTAATTGCTGCAGTGTGTTCTGGTTCTGCCAGTTGGACGTGCCTGGAACACCTCTACCAGGAGGGGCCCAGGAGGATCCTGATCAGATGCCGAAACGACTTCAACTGACCCCTTTTGACACAAAGGAGCAGCGGCTCAACTCCGAGCTCCCTCTGGGTGTCCGAGCTCCTCCCCCTATCTCTAAGGCTGAGCCCAGACATGCTACAGAGGAAACTCATTTCAGCTGCTTGTATCTATGATCTCATTCTTTCAGTCACTACCCAGAGCTCATGACCATAGGTGAGGGCTGGGACGTAGATGGACCAGGAAATCGAAAGTTTCGCCTTCCAGCTCAGCTCCCTCTTCACCACGATAATCCGGCGCAGCGCCTGCATCACTGCAGAAGCTGCACCATACCGCGATCCATCTCACGCTCCATTCTACCCTCACTCATGAACAAGACCCCGAGATACCTGAACTCCCCTCGCCTGAGGCAGTAACTCTCCCCTAACCCAGAGGGAACAACCCACCGTTTTCTGGCCTCAGATTTGGAGGTGCTGACTCTCATCCAAACTGCTTCCTCTATATCAATCTTATAAGTTAAGTGCAGCTTCACTGTGGTCCAGTTTAAAGAATGGTTGTCTCCATTTGGCACAAAAACATAGAAAACAGGGTCCAGATTAAAAAAAACTAACCAAGTTTTCTTTTTAAAGTCTGCTTCTGACTCTTGCTGCTAATTTGTCAATATTTTGGCCCAAACATAGCTGCTGAAACATTTCACAACCGAACCAGACCTGACTGCAGAGTCTGACTGAAATCATATTACAGAGCAGATGACATAAAGCGAAATCGATGCCAGTCGGTCACCGTCTCAGATTAAAGCTGAGTTTAGGATGTCGCAGAAGTGAACTGACCTTTGACCCCATGACCCCACCACGACCCTGGCGTCGCAGCTCTTACCATCAATGTGTTTGTTCCGTCTCCACATGAGCAGCGTTCCCAGCAGCATCAGCAGCAGGGTGACACACACGCAGCCAACGATCAGGCCTGTGTAGTCCTGCTCCTGAGCCAGCGTCACTTTGCCCAGATGTCTGATGGAGTCCGCCTGGCGCCACTGAAACAAGTCAAGGAGGTTTGGGGTGTCATGAAGTGAAGGACGCAGATTTTAAGAACACGGATGATCACTACTGAATAAGGGTGACCCTGAATAAGCGCTCGACGCTGCAGCAAAATGTTGTTATGAAACGAAGGATCGGCACGATTCAAGCTGTCTGTCTGAAATGTCTTTGCAGCCGTCACTTCATGGACAAATAGCTGGACACAGCCTGCATGGAATTCACAGTCATGCCTGCAAATATTTGGGCAGTGATTTGTTTTTCATTGTTTTATCTCTGTATCAGGGGCGTAAATACAGACAGTGCAGGCAGTGCAGTTGCCCTGGGGCCCATGAAGTGGGGGGCCCATAGAGAGGTGGACCTCCAACAATGTGTCGGTGGAGAATGGGCCCTTATGTGTGACTGCCACCTTGAAAATATGTCTGTGTTCAAAGAAGAACTCTCATTTAATTAAAAACAGTGCCATTTGTTTTATGCGCCCCTAAAAAAGGCAAACCCATCTCTGTCATGTGTATTTATTTTTTTTATTTTTGTAAAATTACTTTATATCAACTATTAAAATTGATATATAAATGTATAACTTCTTAATTTCTTATTTTCTGTGGTATTTTTGTTCTATACAGATATGCAGTGATGATTGCTGGGTTACATGTATGTTGATGTTATCCAGTGTCAAGTCTGTGATCATGTGACGAGATGATATGTGCAGGATAACGTACATAGGACCTGTCATAACAGCGTGCACTGGAGCTACTCTACATCACTGCTCCACACACATCACAGTGGATCAGGGTTAAAGGGAAATTTCGGTTTATTTCAACCTGTCTCCTATCGTCCTAAATTTGTTTCAAGTGACCAGTGACATAAAAATAATAGTTAGCATGTTAGCCGTTAGCCTAGATACAGCCGGGGCGCATAGTAGCGTCAGACCTGTTAAAACGTAAGTGAACGGGCAACCTTCAAGTGCAAAGTTAGTCCACTAAACAAGCTTTTTTTCCACAAAGACCGCCTCATATCGTTAGGATAAATGTCAGAGAACATATAGAAAACGACATGTAAACGTGTTGTCTTACCTTACCGGTGTGCTGCCATGTTTGTTTACCATTTAGCTCTGCTTTCCAAAGCGCGGCCGAAATATCGCGAGAACAAGCAGCGATCTCATACCGTGCCTGAAATCTCGCGAGAACAAGCAGCAACAGCTGGAAGGCAGAACCGGACAGTAGCCTGAAAAGTTCATTCATTTATTTTATGAAAGATTTATAGAATAATGGCTGACTTTTTGCCAGACTTCGACTTTGTGGAGGAGGAATTTGATTTTGCAGAGTTTGATGGCCGCCCTTATTTATTTGAGCCAGAATACACTGACGAAGAGCTTCGTGAAATTGAAGAACGGAGGAGGAGAGAGAGAGAGGCGCAACAGGTAGAGGACGAGAGAGGAGGAATGGCTGCTGCAAGGCTGCGTAGCTCTGGAGATTGGTGGTGTACCTGTGAATGCTGTGCCCCAGTGCCCACAGAAGAGGAATGCCTCTGTTGCAAGGAATGGGACCGGTTGCAGCCTTATTTTCAAGGTCTGGATGTGACCGAGGACGAGACACCTCCACCTGGAGTAGTATCCAGCTGGGCTTTATCTAGAGCTCGCGAGATTTCAGGCACGGTATGAGATCGCTGCTTGTTCTCGCGATATTTCGGCCGCGCTTTGGAAAGCAGAGCTAAATGGTAAACAAACATGGCAGCACACCGGTAAGGTAAGACAACACGTTTACATGTCGTTTTCTATATGTTCTCTGACATTTATCCTAACGATATGAGGCGGTCTTTGTGGAAAAAAAGCTTGTTTAGTGGACTAACTTTGCACTTGAAGGTTGCCCGTTCACTTACGTTTTAACAGGTCTGACGCTACTATGCGCCCCGGCTGTATCTAGGCTAACGGCTAACATGCTAACTATTATTTTTATGTCACTAGTCACTTGAAACAAATTAAGGACGATAGGAGACAGGTTGAAATAAACCGAAATTTCCCTTTAATTGTGTTCATTGTTCCACCATTTTAGTTCATTTTTAACAACTCTCGTACTTGTATTGTTACGCTATTGGGCACTGGGTTTTATTTTCTGCTCCTTAAACACTTTATATCTTGTATATTTTGAATATTTTGACTGATACTTAAAACCCCATTGTTTTAAAAACCGGGCCCTGTGTGTGACTCTGACCCGGGGAGCCCACTGGTTTTTCTGGTTTGTGAATGTTAATTTGTGTTACTGTAATTTGACGCATCCTCTGGCACAAGAATTTCCTTTAGGATCAATACAGTTCTGCTGAATTGAATTAAATTGAAATATGTTTAAATCCATTACACATTTTATATTTAATAAGTTCTTGCTAACTTGTCTGATTATGTCCTGTTCTCCTAAAGTTGTCGCACACTGTAGTACAGCGCCAAAAACACACTTAGTGTCTGCAGTGCGTGAAGGCAGATGCTTGATAAACAATGACTGTATCCATGATTCATACAGTATGTCATGCATGGCATATACACAAGCATTTAAGAGGCATGAAACTGGCATTCAGACATATGGTATGCAATAACACACACACACACACACACACACACACACACACACACACACACACACAGCCTGTTGCCACAGGCTGGAGGCAGATTACATCAGTGATATTGCTTCTGCCGTTATTAGGTTTAGTGGAAATGAGGTTTCTACTGCCTGCTGCTGCAGATGGGACGCTGTGTGTGTGTGTGTGTGTGTGTGTGTGTAGGTCTGTGGAGCTGAGAGATATTGGCTGACCATCCCCTGAGATACAGGCTTTCCTCTGAGGGCCAGTTCACAAGTCAACAGTGATGAGGCTGATAACGTCTGGTCTGGAGCACGCCGCTGTTTCACCACAAGGATATTATATCTAAGGACGACATGAGGACGTCTGAAGCGCAGCATCTAATATTAGTTTGTATCATAAAGGTTAGACATTGCTCTTATCAGAACTCTTATAACCTGCTGGGATGTTTGGAGTTTGTAACAAACAAGGCTGCTCGATTTATTGAGGAAGTCTCAGAACACACAATATGAGTTACATTTTAGTTTGAAAACCAGTATAATATTGGATCAGTGTGTGATGTTATGTCGTCTATATGAATCTCTTCCTGAGCTACTTCTACTTCAGGTTGATCTGCTATATTTGCAGGAATGTCTTTTTATGATCCCTTTCTATCAAGCGTGAACTCAACCTTACATGAGTTCAGTGAGAGTTTTATCCAGTCAGTGTGAAATTACTGTCAGCCCCACTGCTCAAAACATCCCTAATCTTGTAGTTGCTTTGCATTCTGGTATGTTTAGGGTACAGGCATTGATCTTTTTACCTCTTCTAAGATGGATTCCTCTCTGTATAAATGTTGAATATTGGTCCAAAATGTTATTTTTGAGGCCCTCTGTCTTTTCTGATCGAACTCTGTTGTTGATTTTCTACATCGCTGAAACATTTCCTGCTGTCAGACTCCACTGAAGCTGCTGGAAATACGTTGACACGGGGCTATGGTTTGTACATTTTGGCCAGTTATCCACAAAAAGATTTAAAATGCACCAAACAAATAAAAAGGACTTGGAAACAAGGAACCACGAGCTCTAACACTGTCATTTACAGTGAGTTTTATCAATTATATGTATTTACTGACTCAAACAAAGGTTATAATAAGTTGGACAGCTGTTACATTTTAACCTCTTGATGTTTTTTGCACACACACACAAACACCTAACCTAGATGTGCAACTCTGAGCAAGGAAGAGACAGAAACTTTGAACTTCGTAAGGGTGTGTGGTTGTGTTGCTTGCTATGATGCATTCATTTAATGGTATCATTGGTTGCCTTTTTTGTGGTGGTGCTGGTGTTAAAGAGTTCACACCAAACACGTGAATTATTTTTGCGTCGCCTTACTCGCTAGAATATTTTGTATTGACTTGCATCGTGTGAAATCGCAGCATCGATGAATGAACTTCCACCAGTATGATCTCGGTGTCATACGTCCCTGAAGGATCTCAATGCTGATTGGCTATTGCGGTGTAATTGGTCATTGAAGTTCAGATTTTTCAACTCTCGCGAATAGGCATATGACGCAAAATCACGTCACTCGCCTCATTTCTGCGGCTTAATTCCAGTCATTTGTGTTTCATCCATCACACTGCCCGGCGGGAATTCGTGTCTGTTGTTTTCTTCATGTTCTCTGTGAACACAACACTATTCTGTTGGGTGTTCTCGGTACTTCCCAAACAGCTTTTTCCATCAGGTACCTGAACTGAAACTTATCTATGTCGCCACAAAGCCAGACTCCATTGACAAAAACAGTCATTTTAGTCCAGCCTGCTTCTCCAAACTGGGGCATGCCGACTGACATCTACTATGGATAAATACCTAATACAACCCCACTTCAAAAAATCTGAACTCTAGCTTTATCTGTGAGGGGAAAACATCAAAATACTAAGAATTTTCGTAAAAATTTTACAACTAGGAGCATCTCTGTCCGAGGAAGCTTTGTGAATATGACCCCAGGTTGACAAACAGTGTCATACTGCTCTCTCTGGATGAAAGCTTGAAGTCAGTTGACGCTGGGTGTGGTCTGACGTTTTTTTTGTTGCACCTGTGACCACACCCAACAGTGATGTCACAGAGTCCTGGAGTACATCTGTACACTGTTGCAGCAAGCTGAGAGGCTAACCACTGGAGGTCAGTAAAAACAAGATTTTCAGAGGGTGTTAAGTTACTCTTTAATCCTTCAATCCACATTTTAAATGAATTAAAATGTTTTACGATCACTGATATCTCTTTTTTCACAGCATGAGTCACAGGTGATAAACGTCTGTCCTGTTTAAACCCTCATTAATAAACACCAGTGGGACATTTCTGCGCTGTGCGTCCGCCTCTCGTGACTCAGAGGATGCTTGACTTATATTCAAGTGACAAGACAGCTGGATGCTGAGCCGTCTCACTCAACACACTTTATAATAAATTCTCCCCGAGCTGGTTTTTATAAGGGACTGCATTAGGACAGGAGAGTTACTGAAGTATCCTGTAAATGATCTGGAACGCCGGAGGAATGTGGTGTTTTCCATGAAATTCCCACAGTGCAGAATGAAGAGCTCAATATGGCCGACAGCAGAATGATCCTGTTACTGCTTCAGAAAAGTCACACAGTCTGTTTTATCATTGTCAAACTGGGATCTAAGAAATGAAATTAGGAAATAAATTGGATAAAACTTGAACATCTTATTAATTTATAACTAATTCAATTTCAATTAAATATACTGAAAATAATTCTGATAAAAACTGTGCACATATTCTTTCCATCTATCATCACAGTGTGTTATGTCGTTGCAGCCTCTTCCTCCTCAGGAGCAGGTGCTGTGATATGATATGATATGATACCTTTTATTGCTGAAATTCCTCCCGTGAGCCTGATAATACAAACAGTGGGGAATTCTCATATGAGTGCATTATAAGTGGCTTTATGGATCTCTGCTGTGTTGTTTCTAAATGCCTCAGAGCAGATGTTTGACACAGAATATCTAGTTTAGACATCACAAAAGACTGAGACTCTTTGCAACTCCAGGACTTTGTCTTCAACTTCTGATTTTCAAACGTCAGAGGGTAAGTTTTTAAAAATCTAATAACTAATTATGGTGGACGGAGGATAATGCTTTTTCCGCCAGTCACTCAGGGAGGTTCAAGGAAATATTGGTAGCTTCAGGAGGGTCAAAATAAAGTTACACTCCAGCCAACCTTGAAGCAAAAAAAAGGCCTTTCCTTTAGGTCCGGCGCTCTGTTGACTCAGTGAGTTTTAGCGCCACATTTCAAAATGCTATTCTTAAAAAGGTGATGAAATTTTTTAACGTTTTGTGTTATAAATGTCTTTTATTCCTGTTGGTTTTGCCGACAGACCGCTGGCTAACTGCGTTAACATGTGACAACATAGCGCCCACTGTCCACCCTACAGTCTCCACAGTTAGCTAATGTTAGCCTTGGCTGCTCTGCACTGTGCACCACCTGGTTTGGGTGGAGTCAAACTTGGGACGCTGCTCATTTGCATTACCACTGGTAACCCGCCATCAGGACGACAATGCTGCGTAAACACTGTGTCCCTCTAGTCTTCCCCACACAGCCACAGTGAGTAAGCGGCTTCATTTTGAGCCGCAAAACCCCTTTAGCATTGTTAACTTGTTAGCACCACTAGCTGCTAACAGTGCTAACATAGTTAACCATGCTAAAGAGAGTGTGCTGCTTTTTCACAGGGGCGACTTTGAGGGAGAACGGAGGGAACTAAAGACTAGCAAAATTAACAGACAGACCGACATGTGTAACCAGTTTCCAACCAATTAAGTGTTGACACACCTTGTTTGAAACAAGCTGATTTTGTTTGTTAGTTCTTTACCTTATTTTGCAGCTAATTTTGTGTGCCAGGATTTATTTTAGCTAATTTTCTTCTGTCACTTACTTTACATTTATCTACTGTAGCAACTGGCTTTTTGTGTGATTATGGAAAAAGTCAATAAAAAGTTTAATTACAAAAAGAAACAAGTGAATTTGAGTCAGATAAAGGTCAAAATGATCTCACCATATTGGCAGAGTCTCTTCTTTCAAGATGTTTTAAAAGGGAAACATCATTTTAATAAGACAGATTTGAAGTTCAAGAGTGAATTAATTTACGGTTTTTACAGGACACAGGTTGTTGCATCACTCTGAGTGCTGTGATAGAAACCTGTTTACATTCTCGTTTTCTTTACTTTGAGGGATAATGACCTAATTCACTAACATGCAAATTAAATTTATCTGAACATCAATAAACACTTTAACACACCCTAACACACATACACACACACACACACACACACCCTGCACTGCCGTCCAAACACCACTTCAAACACACACTGAGGCTTTTCTCTGCTGTCAACATGGAGCGCGGCTAGAACAAGACAGCTATTGAGCGGAGTGAAGAGTGTGTGTGTGGGTGTGTGTGTGGGTGTGGATGTGTATTTGTGGTGAACTGGGTGTTTCTATAAACAAAAGGCTGCGTTAATTAAAAAAAGTATCTTTGTTGAATAACTGCTGCACAGGTTATGGAGAGGTGGAGTGTATGTATAGGTGCGTACACCTGTGTGTGTGTGTGTGTGTGTGTGTGTGTGTGTGCACCTGTGTATGAATCTCTATACAGGGTTTTATTGTCTGTTTGTGTATCGGCTGTCAGTGCAAACTGAAAAGCACATCGCATGTGTCCTGGAGTCTGTGAAGTGCAGGTGTGTCTCACCTCCACCTGCAGCTCCTTGGAGGTGGCGGCCTGCAGCTCGGTGGGGACGGTGCACTCCAGAGTGTTTCCAATCAGAGTCAGACTCTCACAGCTGTGGTTGGAAACGGTCAGAACCTGACACTTCATCGCCTCCCGGTCCATCCGGTCACCCTGCAGTGGAGGGGAGAGGTGGAAAGAAAGAGGGGACACAGAGGGAGATGGGGGAGGAGGGAGAGCAAAAGAGAAGAAGAAAGGATAGAGATACAGGAAGAGAGAGGAGGGAGACATACGAGGTCAACAGATGCAACTATTACGAAGGTCAAAGGTCAGTGCATCCAGACAGTAGCTGGAACAACCTCATGGTTTCATTTTAAATGAAGGAGACAACAAACTATTTAAAGTGTAAAATAAAATGTCAAAATTAAAGCTCATTTGTGATCTTTATGTGGAAAGATACCCGTCAGTCACCCAAGCTGCAGGAGAGAGGAGCATCACTGAGATACGTCACATTAAACCTCTCAATGCAGGTGATTCTGCTGTCAGGTGAGGTCCAACAGGAAGGAAGGATGCGTAAAAATATAGGAGTAAGGAGTACCCAGACAAACAGGAATTCACCAATATAACATGGTGGACAGAAATGTGATTGGATGTAATTTGGGAATACACACAATTAAAACACAAATGCCCCTTTTACACAGAGATCACGCTGTAGAGCCACTATGAAGTTACGCTGCCTGACTGTTAACAAACTCACAAGGTTTCATATATGTCTCCTACTGCACTTTAAAGAGTTGAGTTGGCTTTAGCTTGTAATTACATGTATTGTTGTACAGTGGAAATGTTTCAATTGGGCTCAGGTCCTAAACTACTGCCATGTTTAAGGCTCAGACAGAAACTCTGCAGGTTTATGTTGTGTCTGGCTCAGAGGTGGGTAGAGTAGCCAAATATTGTACTCAAGTAAGAGTACTGATACTTTAGAACAATATTACTCAAGTAAAAGTAAAAAGTAGTCATCCAAATAATTACTTGAGTAAGAGTAAAAGAGTATTTGGTGAAAAAACTACTCAAGTACTGAGTAACTGTTGAGTAACGTCTGATTTATTTGTAAAATAAGAACATGAACGTAATCAATCAATCAAAAATAA
>NC_065525.1:42416822-42448190 GCF_006386435.1 Epinephelus moara | reverse complement strand
TCCTGAGGTTTCTACCGTTTTTTTTCCCCGTTAAAGGGGTTTTTTTGGGGAGTTTTTCCTTATCCGCTGCAAGGGTCATAAGGACAGAGGGATGTCGTATGCTGTAAAGCCCTGTGAGGCAAATTCTGATTTGTGATATTGGGCTTTATAAATAAAATTGATTGATTGATTGAAGTAAAAGTAAAAAGTATTTTGCATTAAAACTACTCTGAAAAACACAGTACAATTTATCCAAAAAGTTACTCAAGTAAATGTAACTGAGTAAATGTAACTAGTTACTACCCACCTCTGGTCTGGCTGGATTTTTTGGGCCTAATCAAAGCTATACCCTGTTTAAGATGAAGTCACAATGTCTCTATTATATGTATACAGTGTCTGCATGGTGCACAGTCTTAGTGTTCGGGCCTGGAAGCTCAGTATTTAATCTAATTTGGACATACACAGTAAGTTCAGAGTGGAAGCTGCTGACTGTTGGTGAGGGTGGCAGGGTGAGGGGAGATTTGGTAAAGCTTTTAAGTTCACTTTGATATAAATCAACCACAGGCCAAAGGAGCGTGTTCTCTGCGATGTACAGACCTCCGTATCCTAAACACTCACACTCTTTAAAGTTTCCTTGTGCAGCTTTTAAACCATTTACAGGACTTTTAATAGACCAATAAGTGACATTGGTGCATGACTGACAAAATAATACACACTTTACAGTGTGAAGCCATTTTTAGTAACAACTTCACAGCTTTTTTAGGACGTTTGAGGATTTGCAAAAAAGACATCTGTTGGAAAACAGAGTAGAGAAGAGTCATGGAAGTAATCCTGAGGTAAATTAGGTTCAGGTCTGTCTTCCTGGCAGAGTTCATCATGATTCACAGTGATCGAAAGCACTGGGCATGAACTGAGCTCTCCACCGCTGATGTGAGTAAGACAGAGCAACTTATTCTAGTGGTGTGACCCCTAGTGGGACGACTACACACTCCCCCCTCTGAGATCTGACTGGAAGCACACACAGCGAATGCCCACGTGAGTGTGTGTAACTCAGTGAGGTTTTTTTTTGTTGTTGACGGGAAGCGGACTAATTTGTTCCTTTTCTTCACTGTCAGACTCGTTGTTGTTTTCTCTTCTCATTTGCTTTTAGTTCCTCTGATTCCATCTCTCTGTCTCTCACACACATAAACACACTTGTTTGAGTGCAGCAGAGGGCAATAAAGAGAATGATCACATTCCTCGCGTGACAGCTCGGGATTTTCCAATTTGATACAGAGTGGAGGCTCGCACCTGTTCCTGCACTCTCCCTCTCTCTCACACACACATTCACTCACACACACACACACACACGCACACACACACACACACACACACACACACACACACACACACACACACACAGAGCACTCTGGCAGTCCTCACACAGCAACGCAGACCACTAATTCACCAACCAGCTCGCAATTAGGACACACACAAAGACAACACTTTGTAACAAGATCATCCAGTACCACCCTCTCTCTGGCAATACTGCGCACGCAGCAGAGAGGTGTCATTAAAGTTATTAAATAGCCATAACAGTTATACCAGTCACTCTTAATTGTGTGGATGATAATTGGAGATGCTTCTCAGCCTCCCGTGAAGCGATCGGCAACGAGAAGAGCCTGGCCACATGCCAAAATCAACAGCTTGGTTCCTTTATGTGCCGTCATACTGTTGCCGAGCTGTCAGTCAGAGCTAAACATTCCTTTATTTGTCTTTTATTTGGAGGCATTTCAGGACTTGAGTTATCAGATGGTGCTAAATGAGCCCAGCATTTGCCCTTTACTGGAGGCCACTGCAGGGCAGGGTTATCAGATGGCGTTAAATGTGGCCTGTTTCGGTGTGATGCCTGGTACCATCCCCCTGGGTAAAAACTGGGGGTTTGTCTGGGCTGAAGGGAGGGATGAAGGGGGGATAGAGGCTGGGTTGGTGGTGGATTTAGCATCGGGGCCAAGGTCACGTCTGGGAAAAGAGAGAAAGAAGGAAAAAAAAAAGCGGCCAGGATCCCCCTGCGAGAGGTTCAGCACAGCTGCCACAAACCGTCGAGCTGCAGTCAACAAAAAATGAAAGAAAGAAAAGAGGAGAAATATGTATTTCATTGTGTTCCTAAAACAGGCTCTGGGGAATGTGGTGACTTGTTTGAAAAGTGGCATTAATATGTCAAGAGCTTTGACCTCGGCAGGCAGAACAATGCAAGTCAGCAGAGAGAATACATAGAGAGGTACAGCAGTGGGGAAGGGATGGGGAGGTCCGGGTGGGGGGGTGTAAACGATGGGAAACAGACTCCACTTCCTGTTTTTCTTTCAGTATTGTTTCCTTCCCAACTTGACCTGGACCATGACCATGGGCGGCTGTACGTGTGAACGTGTGGACTGGGAGGCAAAGTTCAGTGACCTGTTTCCAAACTGTGAATTCATCTCAACCAGTCAAGTAAACATCTCTGAATGTTAAATGTGGTGTCCTGCTGCTTACAGAGCTAGAGTCTAACAAATCTGTGGAGCTGATTTTAGTAATCAACACAAGCACATCACTAAAGACCTGTAGCAGTGTTGTATATGAGCCAGGGTTAGCAGGGTGGTGTAGGGGGGTCATTGTTCGTGCACTTTTGTCTTCTACAAGATTCCGTTTTTCTGCTGGGCAGCTGATAAAAGCTAAGCTCTGGCCGTGCAGCACACCACACAACAACTTTTCGGCATTTGGATTTAGGGAAAACTCAACAGGCTGGAAACGGAGGGGGAAGGTGTGAGGGGAAAGCGGGCCTCGTTTCCCCTTTGGGGGCGTGGCTTTCAGATTATGACGCATTGCGCTCTGTCTCTATACTCTGACATCAGCTTGTTACAGATTTCTTTATATAGTCATCATCTCCCACCTGTTACTTCAAGTGTTTACATTCAAAGCCTGCACTGCTTCATGTAGCTACATGCTAACGTCAGGGAAACACTTGATTTTGGTCACTGATTTTGGTTGTTAATTTCGGGTCAGATTCGTGCTGGAACAGTAAGCTTTTATTGGTGATTTTTAAGTGGAGAAATTGCACACTACCCAGTCATTCTCTGGCTACTGCTACATTTAGCTACATGCTAACATCATAGGAACATGTAATCTTGGTTGCCGATTTTGATAATGTCATCCAGATTTGGGATCATATTCTTGCTGAAACATGTCTGGTTTTCTATACTGGCTTTTATCCGTGATTTTTAATGGGAGAAAGTGACGTATCTTCCATTACAGCTGTTCCCCAGCTGCAAGTGCTGCCAGCGTACATGTAGCTACATGCTAAAGTTTGGGGAATATGTAGGTTCTGTCTTGGTTGCTAATGTTATAAAATTTTTCCCCGATTATGGATCATATTCCTGCTGGAACATGTGGAGTTGTGTTTAAAAGCTTTTATTGGTGGGGCGTCGGTGGCTTAGTGGTTAGAGCACACGCCCCATGTACAAGGCTGTTGCCGCAGCGGCCCGGGTTTGACTCCAGCCCATGTCTCTCTCTCTCTCTCTCTCTCTTTCTGGAAGTGTCTGCCCCGCTGGAGTTCCCTTGAGCAAGACTTTTAATCTTTACCAAAGGATGTAGTTCTGCATGTAACATTTGCTGATCAATTATTTTTTTCCAAACATACCTTGAGCTCCACGATGCTCTTGTTGTCCTTAGATGTGAGTTTGGGGTCCTGGAAGAGCGGGTCCTCCACATAGATCAGGTCCCACTGATCTGTAGAGTAGCCGTCCAGCACAAACGCCACCTTGGTGACCACGGGCGGCTGCAGAGCCAGTTTGGCCAGAGAGGGCGTGGTGCACTGGATGGATGTTCGGTTCTCACCGTACACACAGCTCTGGAGGAGAGAGGCATTCAGGAACACAGACAGATAAAAAAAATTGTTTGCAGGCTTACATAAAAAAGGCACATTTACAAACTTCATTTTAAGTTATTTGTAAGTGATGAATTTCATTATTATTTTCATTTACATTTGAGCCATCATCTCCCCGTTGAATGATTAAGTTTTAATGTTGTGAAGCACTTTGTAAAGTTTCAACATGAGCGCTGTGAATGAATCATAGATTATCTTTCTGCCATTTAATAATAAAGATGATTGAGACTTTACCACGAAGATGGTTTGCAGAAATGTGATGAATTAGAGGTATGTGCACATCAAATATCCACAGCTGTGCATAACGACAGCTGCTCTGGCACCATTGGAGAACCTCACTGATGCGACACAGTCAGTTAAATTGCACGTTCTTTGCTGTAATTCTCACTGACAGGTCTAATGAATGGTGGTGCCGGCTCAGGTAACAACATGCAAACTGATGTTTACGGATGTTTCTACATCCGTAAGAGTGGAAATAACAGAATCATGCCTACGTGCGTCTTTATAAGTCTGAGGAAAAGAATGCATGTACATGTTGGTATTTTTGTGGATACACAGTTTTAGCCGTGAACCTACATTGAGTTTTATGATCTGGCTCCAGGTGTTTACCTTCCTTATTAGGAAACAATGTTGGCACACGTTTTCATGCATGCAGGGAAGCTGGAGAGCAACGTATGGGTGGTCGCAGCCACATGAGCACAACTAGAGGAAGCCCCACCATTTGTAGGTGCTGCAGCCAAAGTAAGGAACACGCACCCATCTTCTACTGCTGAACATTATTTTATTTTTGGCCTATACCTTAGTGAGGCATTTTATATTTCCTGTTTTCTTGCCAACAAAACAGGAGCACCACTTATAATTACAGGTTGGGGCACAAACATTTTCTACTTGTCGGAGTATACAGTATATTGCAAACCATATTTAACTGGAACTGATCTCAGGCCACCTTGCTCAGGTGGATTTGGGTACAATGTCTCAGTCTGCATCCGAAAACACACTCACAAATATTGTCTATTAAAACACTGTCCTAGTAAAGACGATTTACTGACTCCCTTTATTTTCTGACCTTCACTGCTACATACCAAGCATCACTCCCTACTCTTTAAATATCTTGTTTTGTTTAAGGTTGTTTCATATTTATGGGAGTTTTATATTATTTTACGTGTCCCCGTAAACAAGAGCTTGAGATGCACACCGCCTCTCTTCTAATCTAATCTAAAGCTATTTCTAATTCAGACTGTGTATTAATCTGTACCTGTTCCCAAAATAGTCCCTTAAAGAACTGAAGACCAAACGTGCTTCAAATCTTTTCAGGGCATTTTTGGTCCTTCAAGGTACACATACACACATGCATAAAGAGATACAGCACCTCAACCTCTCAGCTTTCCTACTGCTCAGAGTAAAGACAGCTCCCTCCAGGTCTTCACTCAGTCACAATGTAAAACATCCAGCAGTAATCCTCAGTTTGGCAGCTTCTTTTATACTCAACACATTATATGAGACGCTGCCAGTTTTCAGCCATGCTGAAGTGTTTACATTCACGGCCCGAGGGCACAACAGAGTTTTATCCCGTGTTGGATTCAGCCCACGTAGGCCTCGCAGCTTTTGTGCTCATTAAGAACCCCCAGTGAGAAACTGAAACACCCTAAGTCCTTTTTTATTGTGGTGTGGCAGAGTTTCATCTTGTCTGAAGAGAAGACGGGTAAAGAGACGCTGATGTCTTCTGTGTTTACATGGCAAAGATGTTAACTTTATGCGACTGCATTAATTTGTATTGGCTGCTCAATGTGAACGTGGACTTCATGTCTGTGTAACATTTTTTGCCTTGTGCAGTTGCTAGGGGGACTTAACACCAATTATCTTCTGAGTAATCTTCATTTTGTTTGTGGTGTTTCTCTGGTTGAACTACACACAGTAGGAATGAACTAGAGGGTGGAGAACATGGACAGTTGGGCAGAAACAGTTGCTGTCAATCAAAATGAAATCTTGGCCCAGTCACATTTCTTATTCAAATCCCTGCCCCTCGTTTTCAGGTACTTTGCACCTCAGAACAGAGTTACAAGGAGTAATGGTTGAAATCTTCCCCTGTGAAATGTGACAAACCTTCAAGACTCGATCATGTCATCATTAGTCGTTGATGGTGTTTAAGCAAACAGACGTTAAGAGTTTGGAGCCGGACCTTTTGAACATGCCGTCTTCAGCTGTGGTGAGTCCTCTTGCCTGGGCTATAGGCATCTTTTAGCGGTTTTCAGCAGCAAATCAGACAAATGTAAGAAACAGAAGACGCCTAGGAATGCTGTTAGATCAGTGTCTGTTATGTCAGGTAGACGATATTCTCAGGACGTCAACGTCTGAATGATAATCGGCTAACCGCCCAGAGTATTTTTGACTGGTTACTCATGTTGGTCTATTGGATAATTTTGCTACTCCTTAACTTACTGCACTGCGCTCCACCTGGCTTCTGTGGGAGCAAGCTAGTGCAATGCCACTTATTCGGCGAGTACTGCAAGCAACACTGCAAGTCTACACAAAAAGGGCTGCTGTGGAAACACTGCGCCCATCCTCAGGTCTCTTCCCAGGTTGCCTCGGTGGATGAGCCTCAAACCCTCTTTAGAATTAGTGATTGCAAATGAGAGGCACAGCTAGCTAGCTCCAACCTGACCCGGCTTGTGCGCAGAGCAGAGCAGCCAAGACTAACATTAACTTACCAGAGGGTGGGCAGTGGGCAATATGTTTCTGTCTGTTAATGCTGCCAGACGGCTCTCTGTCAGCAAAGACCAAAGAAAATCTGGTAGAGGCAAGACATCTACGTCACCAAACATTATAACACCACCTCTAAATGAATAAGAGTTAACGTTTTGAAATGTGGTGCTAAAGCTCACTGCTGGAGCGCAGTTACCCTCACCATACAACATGATAGCTAGCTGGTATAATGCTAGTCACTATGGGTGTGCCCCAGGGATCCATCTTGGGACCTCTCCTGTTTAGTTTATTCATAAATGATCTTCTGTCCATCTGCACAGGGTGCGAAGTTCAGATGTACGCAGATGATACCGTTATTTATGCTCATGCAAAAAATAAAGAACTGGCAGCTGCCAAATTGAATGCTGTAATGCTGAAGGTCAACAACTGGCTCAATGAGTCTCAACTGTTTCTTAATGTTAAGAAAACAGTTTGCATTTTACAAAAGCAAGCTCGACATCGGATATCAATCCTGAAATGTTTGTCGCTGGAGAACCGATCAAGGTAGTCACTGAGTTTAAATATCTTGGCGTTGTCCTTGACCCTACTTTATCTTTCAAAAAACAAGTAAAAAGAGTAATGCAGACTGCCAAATATAATTTAGCTAATTTTAGATATATGAGGAACTGTCTAACATCCACTGCTGCGCTTCTTTAAATGAATGCAATGATCATTTCTCATCTAACATACTGTATAACAAGCTGGACCCATGCAAAAAGTACAACGCTGAAACCCATTCTCTCTCTGTACAAGCAGGCTCTCAAAGTGCTTGACAGAAAACCAAATACTCATCATCATTGTCACATTCTCAGCAAATATAACATCCTCAGCTGGGAAAACCTAACAAAATACACTGATGCCTGCCTATTGTTTAAGATCCTAAATGGCATGGCTCCTCCACCTCTCAGGTCTACAAGATCTCTCTCTATCTCAACAAGAATTGGGACACCCTCCCTGTACACATGCAAAATAGAGGAGTAGGGTTAATGCTGCACTCACATGGAGTCAGACGATCAGTTAAAAATCAGTAAGAAATCAGTTAAACAAAACGTGATTGACGTTATGTTGCAATAGTGATACCATATTGTTTTCAAAGAATGGAATGATATTTTATGTAATTTTTCTAGTAATGTACTCAGTAATTGTCCAGATCACCCGTGTTTTCTTCTTGTGTGAGGGAGTCAAGAAACATCTGGTGCACAGGATGGCAAAGAGTTCAACATTCTAACTCTGAACAGCAAAACTGTCTAACGATAAATTTTGACGGCATTTTCCGCCGGCATCTCCAAATTTTACCCTCCCACTCTCGTTGGCTAAAATGATATCTTCTTTTCTGTCTACTGTTTCCCTGATTCTAGTGAACGCAGCATAAATGGAAGAGGCACGGGGTGAACTGGGATTGAGCCTCTTGTTTGTCATCTGCCAAAATCTAAAAATGTGGCTCGTCTTATTTTATTCTCTCCTACAGTTTCATAACGACACAAATTCCCACACGTGCAAAACATAGTGTTGATAAAGACTTGAAATTCAACAACAGCCAAGTGTTGTTAAAGTCACACTCTTACACAGTGTGGTCAACAGTAAAGTCCACAGTTTTACAAACAGAGAGTGGGAGAGTTTGGACAGGGAGCCTCGTCCTGTAAGAGAAGAAACTCAAAATCAATGTAGAGACTATAAAAAGGAATATGGAAAATAAACAGGTACACTAATCTGAAAGCTGTTGTTGATTTGATTTGACAAGCAACAGTAACAGGAGCAGTTAAAGGGCCAATAGTGTTTATGAAAATGATCCATTATCCTGTTTATTGCCTGTCAACATGCTGTCGTAGTCTTGCATCACTGCAGGAAACTTTTTGTCTACACTTAAGGATTCATATTTCTGTGGTAACGCTGAGATCAGGAGAAAAGGAGGATGCCTTTATTAATTACAGAGACTGTGGTTTATTCATTTTGCAATATCAATTGAAAGCCGTTAAAAGGTGTGATGTTGGCGTGATATTCCTCCACGCAGGTGCACTCAGAACAAACCAGACTTGTTTGGCTGCGTGCTGAGACATCAATGCTGATGTTTGCACTGTGGTGTCCAATGATAGTGTTTGTTTATCTTCTGGGCTACAAAGGTAGATGTGTCCTTGAGTTGATTATATGTTGACAGGAGGTGGGAAAAGAAGACGCTCAGCGGTTTATAATGGTTGTTTGTGCTTTTTTGTTGCATTACTGCTCTTTTTATTAGATTTGGCTCCATCTGCATTGTATATTTTCATATTGCGAAATAAAATGGACATAAATCAACATAAAAAATAACAAAATATGATGTCAGCCTGTGTGGACCCTGAGGCTACACCAGTTGGCACCCACTGCACAAAGCACTGTGGGCCGTAAAGTTTGTTACATCCCAAAAAACGCTCAACAAACAGGTTGACTTCCAACACTTTAACTGCTATCTGAGTCCCCAGAGAGTCACTCTGACTGCAGTAGCAGCAGCTCTATCTAAGTATTGCTGAAACTTCCTCGTGCACTTCCCAATCTGACTCCCCAGTGAGCTGTAGCAGCGCAGATGGACACACACGAACACACACTCAAAGCTGCGTGCATCCGAAAACGCTTAACTACAAGAAATAAAGACATGAACACGTTCAAAACACACTTGTGCATGCATATTGAATGTGTCTGTGTGTGAGGGGAGCGCTGGGTCACCTCACAGAAGCAATCCAATTAACCTCCCTCCTCCACACAGCAATAAGGAGCAAGCAGAACAGGACTGAAGGGTAACACCCCCTCCTCCTCCTCGACCCCGTCTCCCAGGGGTGCGACGAAAGGAAAAATATCCTGTGAATTAGTGGAAACCTCAGTCAGTTTCATTGTTCAGTGGATGTCTCCTCTTATTTAAGGGAGAGGAGGTGAGGGGCTGTAGGTCGGCAGCAGCTGTAAATACAATCGCTTGCAGTGAGCGGGCCGAGAGGTTTACTGTGGGGTGATGAGAGAACCAGCGATCCCGAAAAACCTCCGCCGTCCCTGAAGGATCATTAGTGTAACAGCCTGCGAAAAAGCAAAGTCATAACGGAGCTCCCACGTACAAATGTGCTTGTCAAATCTAGAGTGATTTATACCAGTGGAGTTTTCCACAGTTTCCTGCCGCGCTGTGTGGTGTTTTTATTTATTTTGGATTTAAAGTCTCCAGTTCAGCCGTGTCTTTGCTTGTTATCTTGATTTTTAGGTTAAATTTCACTCTCTCTGCTTCGGCATCACATATTTTTGTAACTGCACATAATGTGTTTTGCATCTTGTCTTTTTTTTGTATAAGCTCATGCTATCTCTGTTTTCTAGACTTCACTCCTATCATTCACCACAGTGCAGATCAACACTAAACTGCATCGCTAGGCTAATTTATACAATGTAAAATTCCATAGGCTTGTGCTAATACCGTTAGCATGTTATATTTATGCGCAAGCTATGGCGTAGGCTCTGCATACAGCTGACGCACAAGTATAAATCCTGCTTTACCTCCTCTCATGCAGGTGCAGAACCTTTGCGCTAGTTTGCCATTGGCTTTTGTCTTTGTGGTGTTTTCAAGCGCAACTTTTCGGCCGAGACACAGACGACGTGAGACGACAAAACAGTCGTCCTTTGTTGGCACACTGATAAATAAACACTTATTAATACCAGTAGTGCACAACCACAGTCTTGTCGTCTGACTGCCGATATGAAGCTCTACCGTTTGAAGCACCTTGACTGCTGACGGAGGGGAAAATATTCACTTTCATTCACTTCCTCCTCTCAGATACCCCCCAGCTGTGGGGGGCATGGGAAAGGAAAGAGGCTTCATGAGGCGTTCAGGTGTCAGCTGGAGGGATTGAGCCCACTGGGGTGAGATAGGAAGAGGAGTCTGACACGAAACAAGCCAATGTGTGAATGCAGACGACAGGTGTCTGGCTACGGGGATGCCTCTAGTTAAACCAAACCATCCGTGATGGTGCAGCTCGGCAGAGTGAGGCTGCTGCGATAAACTCCGCTCCCTGAGCTCTGAGAGTGAACTGTGAAAATTCAGAGATCACTTTTTTGCTGTTTTTTGTGTATGTGCAGACCCGATTGGCTTTGTGACCGTGCCAGCTTTTCACGACGGATCGTAAAAAAGATCTCTTTCATGTTTGTGGGAAAGCTGAGATTGGCTGAGACCAGGCTTTACTGGAGATCTGAGAGGCAGATATCAAGTCAACACTGGGTGTTGTTTTTTCATGCTCCAACTGAGACCCCTGACCCTCAACTGCTGCCTTTAAGCAGTCTTGGTTTCTCCTTCTCTCCAGTCTGCTTCAGTGCGAAGATCTCATAGATTCTTGTCTGACTGCAGAACTGAATTCACCAACTGAACATCATTTGGCCGCTGTGATCGCACGGCCGTCATTTAGGTTTATGAATGCAACTCCACAGGGCATGAGAAGCTGGCTCACGTTACCCAGAGTGCCGTTCCGCTGGCGATGGAAACCTCTGGGATGTCAGTTTGTTAAGATCCTTGCCTGTCTTTCGAGGGGTTAAGACAATAAGACAGTTATACTGTCCCTTCCCAGGCTGAGCCTCAACTCATCCCGTTTACTGGAAGGAATTTAACAGGCGACAGCTGGGGCCCTACGGGGCATGATCCCATCCTAAATCATTAGTAATGATAGCCTTATTTTATACAGGCTGCTCGCTTCAGGCTCTCGCTCTCTCTCTCTCTCTCTAGGAAGTCAGATTAGTGTTTGTCATTCCTCTCGTCTGTTATTCCAGTTTAAAATGAACAATAAACTATCGGGGCGAGGGTTCACTTCAACACGCTGTCTTTCAGTCGTCCTAGAGTCGTTTATTCTTCACCTCTCGACGGGACACGGATCACACAGATTTAAAAACAGATTTCAAAGTGTAGTCTGCCTGCAACTATTATGCTTTTCCACAGTCTCTCTCTCTCTCTCTCTCTCTCTATACACACTGCAACGATGTCAGATGAAAAAATAAAGGTAAATGTATGTAAAAACCTCAGACTTCAACAGTTCTGAATACGCTGTTTCTAACGTTTTTTTCTCTTTTGGCTACAAGATTACGTCAGTTTGTGACGGATTTCATTATATGGTTATTTGCAGATACATAACTGCAAAGATATGACGTAGTGTACATTGCTACACAAAGCTACATGCTAACATCAGGGAAACATGTGTTTAGGTTGCGGACATGTTAAAGTCCCACCTATTTTGGATCATATTGGAACATGTCCAGTTGTGTTTGAAACCTTTTATTGGTGATTTTTAATGGGAGAACATGCTGCTATACACACACTGCGTGCAAATACACTGCTACACGTAGCTACATGCTAACATCAGGGAAACATTGAATGTTGGCTGCTGACGTGTTGATTTCTCCCTGACTTTGGATTAGACTCCTGCTGGGACATGTCCGGTTGCTAAGATTTTGGTTTAAAAGGTTTTATTTTTGATTTTTCATGGTAGAAAGGGCCGCTATACTCCATTACAGTCCTTTTTTTCGGCTGCAAGTACTGCTAACGTTAGGGAAACATGGAATCTTTGTTGCCGTTTTATACACTTACATAATTTTTTAATTTCACCCCTCTTTTAGCTCATGTACCTGCTGGTGAATGTCCGGTTCTGTTTAAAAGCTCTACGTGGTCATTTTTGACGAGTGCCACTATTTTCTGTTACAGTCATTTCCCTGCTGCAAGTACTGCTAACGTAGGCTATATGTCGTTACATGCTAATGCCACCTGTAATCTTGGTTGCTGATGTTGTGAATTAATACCTGATTTCGGATCAGATTCCTGCTGGAACATGTCTGGTTGTGACGAATTTGGTGTAAAAGCTTTTTCTCAGGATTTTTCTCACTGTTACAGTCATAAAGATACAGAAGACCCGGAGACACTGACCAATCAGAGCAGCTTTTTCAGTAGGGGTGCTAAAACGAGCGTTTCAGACCGAGGGTGAATACAAATGTTCCTGCACGGACAGTATGAGGAAAGTGTTTTTTGACCATTAAATCATGTAAACACGTTCTAGTAGAAACCCAAAATACAAGTATGAACCTGAAAACGAGTTTAATAGGTCCCCTTTAAAGACAGTCACAGCATGTGTCATGGACTTGAAAGTGAACTGAACCCTGTCTCCCCCGGTGTTAACCTGCAGGTGACACATAAAGAACATTTTAACACAATGAATGACCCCACGCATCTACGATTACAGCTGGAATTACACGCAGTAAACTCAGCTGGAAAATTTAAGCACAGTTTAGAAAAAAACTGACACTGGAGACCATATATTTGGCCGTAATAGAAATATAGATTTTTGTAGTCTTTTAAAAGCCTTTGTTAATGATAGGCTATTATGACTGGTCACAAAAAATACTTGTTTCTGATTGGCTGGCGCCTGAAACACTGTTACAGTCTGTTAACTAGTTTTCTAAATCAGTGAGTTCAGTATATTAAACTGCAGGAAACTATGGTGACAATGCATCTGCTTTGTCTGCTTTGTCCTGTATTACTCACAGGCAAAACAGACCTCACAGTAAGTCAAACTATCTGAAAACAAACTTGAAATACATAAAATAATTAAAAAATGTCTTTTTTTTATTGGTATATTAGGACACTTTGTTGGATTTATCAATTACAGGGCATTGCATGTTTTACAAACTACTGGATACAAGCCACCCAGGCACTCCAAAAATGTAGAAAACATGGAAGGAAAAGCCTTTATTGTGGTGGCTAAATCATGTTTCGACCACTGCAGGTCTTTGTCATGGCCTTAAAGTCCTGTTGTTTCATGTTCCTGCTCTCCACAAGGTTTTGATCTACGTCTGATTAAATGGAGCAACCAGTCATCTCTCTCTTTGTCTAATATAAACAACTATTTACAGCCTTGACATGCCCAGTTTGCTCAGCTGCTTTTGACCTTTCAACTGTTTTTTTAACCTTTATTCATCCACACAGAGTTCACCAAACAAACGGCTTTGCCTCATACAGATGCATACATTCACACCTGGAAACTTCCACATGCAGCAACAGATGTCTACTGTTGACCCTCAGAGCATTTTCACAGGAGCAGTTGGAAGATAAGTGCTCAAAGATGCTTTGATAGGAACTTTTTCAGGGAGCGAGGCAGCGGTGGATGCAAATCCAGATACGTGTCGGGGGACTCTGGGATTTGAAGCAGAAATTTTTGGATCATAAACCTGATTTCAGAGTGCTGGAGCTACGTCTGTTCACGCTGTTTGCATGTAATGAGGCCCGAGCTCTCCAGAGAGCCATCAACCGCTGACCTGAACACAGGTCAATGACCAGGGAAAGGGAAACTGAAAGCTGAGACACTGCAGGGAGTGTGTGAATGTGTGTGTGTATCTCTGTGTGTGAAAGAGACAAACGAGGGAAAAGACAGAGATAAAGGGATATTTGTGTCACAAAGATTTGAGATGCAAGTCTCGTTTCATAATTCCATAAGAGTCCATGTTCCGTATCAGCGAATGTGTGTGTTTACGGAGCGTATTATTATCTCCTGACTGAACCTGCAGCAGCGTGCGCCTCAGGATGACAGATAACATCATGACAAAGCACTGCTTGTCCTCAAACCCCCTCCCTCAGGCAAACATCACACAGAAAACAACACACCTCTGCTCTGTGAAAAGGGCTGTTTGTTTGTTATGACTCACCAAGTAATAGCCTATGTCACCTTCACTCTCAAAGTAACTGACTCTTAACAAGCTTCTAATGATATAGAAGTTGTTTAATGTCCTCAAAGACTTTAACTTAATCAATACATTTAACTGAAAATAATGGAAAGATTTTTGATTTTACCAAGTTTATAGAGAAAAAAAAAATCTTGAGTTGTTTAAAAAAAAAAATGCAGTAGCTTCATCTGTTGCCAAAAATGTTCTTGGTTCAGTTTAGCCAAAGTAAAACAGGACCTGATTTGAGGTTAAACCAGAACCAAGAGACGTGATCACATCACTCCAGTTTCAGCCTCTTCAAACTGGCTTCCAGTATGTTTTAGAACAGATTTTACTGATTACTTTTAAGGCTCTTCGTGGTCTCTCTCCCAGCTAGATCTCTGACCTCCTAGTAGCTTCTAGTACCGTACGCACCAGGACGCACTTCGAGGTCCTCCTGTTCCAGAGGCTGAAAACTAAAGGGGACAGGGTGTTTGCTGTCAGGACCTCGAGGCTCTGGGACAATCTGCCCGAGTTAATCAGGTCGGCCGAGTTAGTGATCTTCTTGAAGTCCCTTCTTAAAACAGACTTTTATCAGAGAGCGTTTCCTGATTTTATTTGAGTTAAATTTAGCCTGCCTTTATTTCCTCAGTTTTTATACATTAAAGCGTTTTTATCAGGTTTTTTATAAGTTGTTCTTTTCATGTCTTGTCTGTTTAAATTATTGACATGTAAAACACTTTGCAGCTCCGTTTTAAGAAGCGTGTTATAAATAAAGATCATTATTATTATTATTGATAGAGGTTACATTACATGGAGAATTTTGTGCAGATCCGGCAATAAACTAGAATTACTGCTTTGCAGTTGTATGCCTTTGTGATCCACTCAAGTTGTACGACAGCTTACATAAATGTTTGTGAAAACATGGATGCGTCAAACACATTAAGCCAGTATCTGACCAAATGTCTCCCCTTCTGTTCCTGAGATGTGACCTTGAATAATGGACAGAAAAGTGTTTTTGCCGAACATGATGATGTCACAGTGAAGGTGACCTTTCTGGATATAAAATGTCATCACCTCATTATTTTATCCTGTTAGACGTTTGTGTGAAATTTTGTCAAAATAAGTGTCTGATAAGTGACTCTTGATTTACTTGATTTATTGGCCAAAAACACGTTTCGGGAGGTCTGGACCTCCTGAAACGTGTTTTTGGCCAATCAGTCTGTTCTTCCAAGTGAACGTTTGTGTCAAATTTAAGAAAAATTCCCTAAAGGCCTTCTTGAGATATCACATTCACGTGAGTGAGACGGATGCAAAGTCATATTGACCTTGACCTTTGAACAACAAAATCTAATCAATTCACTGTTAAGTCAAAGTGAATGTTTGTCATTGTGTAAAGTTTTGTAACATAATTAACGAATATGAATTGCTGAGTTAAGGCCATAAAATTTGTGTGAGGTCACAGTGACCACAAAATCTCATCAATCAACCTTAAAGTGGGCGTTTGCGCCAAATTTTAAGAAATTCTTAAGATATCACATTCATGAGAATGAGATGGAAGCAAGGTCACAGTGAACTTGACATTGCACTATAAAAATGTAATCAGTTCATCCATGACCTTAAAGTGGACGTTTGTGCCAAATTTGAGACACATTCCTTCAAGGTGTTCTTGAGATATTCATGAGAATGAGACAGATGATCTATAACCACCAAGAAAAAGGTTGTCTGTTTGTTTGTTTGAATCACTGAGAAATATTTCACCTTCACTCTTAAAGTATGAAAGAAGATTCTAACAAGACACAAATTGTTAAAAGTCCTCAATAAATTTCATTCTCCTTAAAATGACTGATAGAGTTTTGAAATTTTTACCACATTCATAGAAATAAATCTTGAGTTGCTTCAGAAAAGTTGCAGCAACTCTGCCTGTTGCCATTACTTTTCTTGTCTGGGTTTAGCTAATGTGAGGCAGGACTTGATAAGAACTTAAATGACTTAACGTGGAGAATTCTGAGCAGTTCCATAAAAAAGGCGCTCCACTTCTCTCCTTTCTGTCAAAGGACGTGGTATCATTTCAGCAGCAACTGCAATGAAACCCAAGCTGTGAGACTGTTACCCAAGCGAGCGCGCTATAAGAGTGGATCAGAGGGTCAGTAAGTTCACACAGAGAGAAGCCATGGTGGGTACTTTCTGTGGTCAGTTTTATTATTTCAGACAGCGCTGACTCTTTTCTGGCTGAAAACTTTTGTAGAGCTGCACAACAGGGGGCAAAGGAATATTGTTTTTTTCGTGTTTCGTGTTTGTGTCCGTGTTAAAGTGTCGGTCTGCATCTCCCCATGGAGTTTTATATTCTCGTGTAAAAGATGTTCCACAAAACAGAGACTGAGGGGAAGCACAGCAAACACTCCATCTTATCAGGTGATCTCGGCCTATCATCGAGTCATAAAAACCCTAAGCTCTGTGTTTTAATAGTGCGAGACACGAGCCTTTGTAGATAGAGCACAAGCTAAAAGCATGCACAGAGATGTTAGACATTGCATTTGTGTACAGTAATAATTCTCTGTAGTAGTCCCGGGACTAGACTATTATTTCACTGCTGTTTTTTTCCTTATGTTTCTATTCCTTTTGTGTATTTTCTCTATCATATATCCATATCCAGAAGTTGAAATGAATTTATACCACTTTGTTTGCCTGCGGGTCCTCACTTTTTCGATGAGCCAATAATTTAGCTTAGTGATCTCTTATGTTCTTCCACACTCTGTGTCAAAAAAACTCTTTTGTTGAAGACCATGTGACGTCCCTATGGTCTTTCGATGAACAGTCATTATTGGAGATCATTAGAATTGTCTGTATAGGTGAACCTATTCAGCCAATTCAGTCATTGTGCATCCCTGCCTCAATCCATCTATGATCCTGTGACATAATTTATAGGCTGTAGGGGTCATTCGTCCAGGTCTTAACGTCAAGGATCTGCCAGAGCACTGATGAGACCTTGAAATGTCTTTTTAACTAAAACCAAGCAGTGGTTCCTTTGACCTGTGCCCTGGGTGACATTTTTTGTACATTAAACACCATTTTAAGACCCTTATAATTAAACAGCATCAATTGCAGACATTTTAATGACCTGCAGACAGCGTGCTGAAAGCCTGCTGAGTGTCAGGGTCGGATGATTTAAAACACCTCCGGGCAGTCGCTGTAAAGGCCAGCCAGTCTGAGGGAGCGATGACGTGCTCCGAGCATGCAATATCATTTTCCCACAATAAGTAGAATAAAGTCTGACGGAGGTGAGGAGAGCCAGAGCATCCTAAAGGCCTTGCTGTGCTACTGTGTGTGAGTCAGAGGTGACAGCTGGATCCTACAGATCAGACTGTGGATTTTCCATTTCCTTTCTTCTCCTGTTTGTCTGACACTTTAGCTCTTTTCCATTGTCGAGACCTCTTTCTATTTCTTCTAGATGGTTTTTGGGGGCGTTAGTATGTATAATGACAATACCATGCATGTGACAGCGAGCTATTTGAGACCTTTATTTTCCCATTTTGCCTGCTGTTTATCATGCGATATTTCTAATGGATCTTTTTCAACTGTGCAGATCCAGGATGTGGAAGCCACAGGAAATACACTCAGGAACTAAATCATTGATTTGTGTGTGTGTGTGTGTGTGTGTGTGTGTGTGTGTGTGTGTGTGTTTCCACTGCATCTCAAGAACTACAGAGATTAAAACAATGGTTTTATTTAAGATGCCAGTGGATGGTGGAGATGTAAAAAGATGCAAAAGGAAGTTTGAGAGGCCAGAAAGGAAACTGTTGGAAAGTACCAATGATCTCCTGAGTTTTTTGTATGATTCTTTTACCAAAAAATAGTAAATCTAATTAAGTTTTATTCTTATTTCTCTCCCTACAAGGTTTCAATGTTCATAGCATCAAAAGAAATTCCCCTCCCAAGTGCTAATATTGATACTGGTAACAGGCTGATGAGGCTTGTGGGTCAACCACTTACTCCGGATTTCCACTGGATGCGTGTCCGTTGCGGAACGGCAGCGCTGGTTATCCGCTGCGTGCTCCGCTGTCCGTCAATACCCACCGGCTGCGTTTGCTGTACGGTGCGGTGCAGCTCCGCCGGAAGACATCTGGGTGCACTGCCATGATTAATATCTCCTCGTCCATGGTGTTCACGGGGTGAAATGACGTCTGAAAACCTCTGACCTGTTGACTTCAGGCCTGCCTCCGCCCATTATGTAGTTTTTAAGGTGTAGTGCAGGGAAATATGATCCGCCGTGAACACTGTGTATTTTATTTTGAAAATTAACCGGATGTTTTATTGTGTTTCTGTGCACGACTTCCTGCCCCGCACGATCTGCTCTGTGCTGAATTGCTGCGTTGTGCTCCGGCGTCCGGCAAAAATAGAAGTCCTGCGTATCTGTTCCGGAGGGCTCCGGAGTGCCGGAGCTGAGACGGAGCCGGAACGCAGCACAGCCGCAGCCGGTGGAAACACACACATTGACTAGAATGGAATCCTATCGGCTCCGCTGCCGTGCCGGAGCGGAGACGCAACCAACACGCATCTGGTGGAAATTGGCCATTAGCCTTGCACAGAACTGAGGTCTTCCCTGTTTGCAGCCTACAAACTATCACCTCAGGAGCAGGGACTTTTTCGACCTGCACTGGGTTCTTGCAGTCATAATGCATGGACAGCACCTTAAAGGAATACTTCACCCCGCAAATGATCATTTGTTTATTATTAACTCTACCTGTGTCATGTTGAATTTGTGAGGAGAACTTCTCCCAGTATCATCCAAGTCTCAGTTAACCAGTCGTATCCTTAGTACTTCTGTAACAGACTTTCTTTCTTTTTTGAAGGGGAACTGAACAAAGTGAATTTTTCTGTGCTCTCTTCAAAGCCAGACTCCATTGAGAAATTAGGTAATTTTACCTCCCTGAAAATGGAAGCTGCTGGTCCACCACTGCCTCAATCAGTTAGTGTGTTTGTGTTGTGTGACTTCAAACTAACCCTTTAAAACGCCAAAGTTACACAATTACACAATAAATTAACTGATGGAGGCAACGATAGCCCAGCAGCTTCTGTGTTCAGCGATGTCAAACTACAGTTTTTGTGAATGGAGTCTGGCTTTCAAGACAGCACAAATAAGTTTCACTTTAGTTCAGCTCCCCGTTGGAAAAGGGCTGTTTGGGAAGTACTAAGCATACGACTGGATAACTGAGACTTGGATTATACTTCATGAGTTGTGTGAGAGTTTATAAACAGATGTTTTGATATAGTTTTGCTACTGTTAAACGTGGACCCCTGTGACTCCAATTCAACAAGAATTATCTACATTCGATTCTTCGTTCATCGCAGAGGCATGCAATATGACAACATTTTCTTCACGAACTCAGCGTAACATGGAGTGGGTAAGTGATACACAAATGGTCATTTGTGGTGTGAAGTATTCCTTTAAAATATTCTGGAGTTCAAGTTAAAGTTCTGTTGCTGGGAAATATTGCTCAGAGAGGAAGTTTTTATTGCTTCATCAAGGCTTAAACTTGTGCAAACTTTGTAATCTAAATGACGAATATCTCATTTGGAGATAAGAAACCCTTCTTGTACTCACCACATGGAAGACTTGAGCATCCTGACCGGTGGTGAGGACCATCTGGGGCTGGAGGCCGGACTGGAGGAAGAAGCCATGAGCCGACACTGTGCAGCCTCCGCTACAGTGAGGAAGGGGGTGATGAGAACGGATGTTAGCGTTAGCATCAGACAGAGACACAGTAGATCCCCACTGGGACAGGACCTGCTGTTAGCGTTAGCAGTTTAGAGCCACTCGTCACCTCCTACTCATTTCCTCCTGCTGTAAAACTGAAGCATTAATCTGTCTTGCCTCATCCACAGACATTCTCAGTCACAGTCGTCCTCACTTTCCCTCTCTCAGATCTCCTTTTAGGTGAAGAAACACGCAAGAGCTCAGATTTGGAGGAAATTTATCAAGTTGACATTAAGAAATACTGATATCTAAACCATTTCTGAAAACTGAAACCTACAAGTAGTTCAGTGTGGCCAAAACACAGACATGGAGAATAGGATAAGACTGAAACCCCCATTCAGAATGATTATAACTGACCTGACGAAGGAGCGAGACGGCTGGATGCTGTTGATGATGGGGTCTTGGTTGTAGGTGAACAGCGCAGGCGTGTGGCGCTCCACCGAGTCAATCGTCAGCTTCACGGGTTGCTTGGAGAGAACAGCGTTTGGCGGCGTCTTACAGGTCAGCATGGCGGACGACAAGCTGATGATGTAGGTCGGGGTGAGGGGAGTGAGCAAACACACAGGATATATTGTTGTGTTAGTTTGTACAGTGGGAGCCATTGTCTCATACTCATGCATTTCTAATTGAGCAGGAGAGGAGACAGAATGAGGCAAAGAGCGGGAAAAGAAAGAAAGACCTTTGACCTATAGCCCGTCCTACGGTTCATAGGTTAGATTTTCTCAGTGAAATTTCAGTAATGTCAAGACACATTTGAGTATGTGGAACAAACACAATCCCTGTACAGTGCCTGTGTACACTACAATCTACACGAAAGAAAAAAGCAGAGAAAATGACAGACAAACCTGATTACAAAGAGCTTTGAGAAAAAGAAACAAGAGAAAGAAGAGAAATGATAAAAACGAGACTGTGAACCAACCTCTGGATCTTACAGGCTGCTTTCCCTATCGTCACCTCTCGCTTGTTCCCAGTATCCAGGAAGGCTCCTCTGATGGTCAGCATGGTGTTTCCAGACTTCGGCCCAAATGTCGGGAAGATTTCATGGATTTCAGGGTCCTAGACGCAGAGACCATCAGACAGTTTAGATATTCCTCTGTATTGAAATTGGCAACAAATACACTGAGCGGCATCGCTACCACATATCCTCATACAACTGTTTGGATGATAAAAAATGAAGGGAACACTTAATGGTCACAGTGTAAGACTAATCAATTTCAGCTGCTTTGGTGCAAATCAAAGTGACAACAGGTGCAATGGAGAGGCAAAAGCAAGACAAGCCCCAGAAAGAGACTGGTTTTACATGTGGTGTCCACAGACAGCTGCTCTCTCCTTATCCTTCCTGACTGATTCTTCTCTGGTTTTGTCTTCTGCTAGTGTCCTTGTCACTACTGGCAGCATGAGGCCGTACCTGCAGCCCAATCAGGTTGCACAGGTAGTCCAGCTCCTCCAGGATGACACATCTATACGTGCAGCCACAAGAAGGTTTGCTGTGTCTCCCCGGACAGTCTCAAGACCATGGCGGAAATACCAGAAGACTGGCCGTTACACTGGGAGAGCCAGCATGTTTCTGACCACACTGTCAGAAACAGACTCCATGAGGGTGGCATGAGGGCCCCACGTCCTCTAGTGGGACCTGTGCTCACAGCCCAGCACCGTGCAGCTCCATCATTCACCAGAGAACATCGGAATTGGCAGGTCCACCACTGGTGCCCCGTTCTCTTCACAGATGAGAACAGGTTCACACTGAGCACATGTGACAGGCGTGAAAGAGTCTGGAGACACCGTGGTGAACATTATGCTGCCTGTGACATCATCCAGCATGACCGGTTTGGTGATGGGTCAGTGACGGTCTGGGGAGGCAGATCCTTGGAGGGTTGCACAGACCTCCATGTCAGAGCCAACAGTACCCTGACTGCTGTTAGTGATTGTCAGACCTTATGCCGGTGGGCCCTGGGTTCCTCCTGGTGCAGGACCTGGCCTCATGTGTCCAGAGTGTCTGCACTTCCTGGATGACGAAGGCACTGATGCCATTGACTGGCCCTCTCGTCCTCCTGACCTAAATCCAACTGAGCACCTATGGGACGTTATGTATCTGACACCACCAAGTACCACCACAGACTGTCCAGGAGCTCACTGATGCCCTGATCCAGGTCTGGGAGGAGATCCCTCAGGACACCATCCACCGACTCATCAGGAGCATGCCCAGATGTTGTCAGGAGGTGATACAGGCAGGAGGGGGCCGTACACACTACTGAGTCACATGATTAGTTGGATCAGTCTGTGATTTCAATGTTTTACTGAGATTTTTGGTGTGATTTTGAATCCAGTCCTCAGTTGTGGCATCGTTACATCATTTTGTTCTTGACAAATTATACAATGTACATCAGTAAAGATTTTCAACTTGAACAATTCGTTCATCAAGATCTGATGTGTGATTTAAGTGCTCCCTTAACTTTTTGAGCAGTAGGTTTTGTTTGTTTCTTTGTCAGACTTTTAGAAACCGTTTCAGAATGCACAGATTTTTCACAAAGTGCAACCAGAAAGAAGGAAAAACACTGTTCTTACCACAAAGGAGAAGCCCTCCATCTTGGATACCTTGTGGCCACTGGTGACCTTCACTGTGTGTCCCGATGGGGTGAAGTTCCCACTGAACACTGGGGAACACTGCATCTCAGTCCACCTAAACACACCCCCCCCAGACAACACACACAGGCATTATACCCTGCCGCAGTCACCCAGCATTTATCCTAATTCAATGATCATCTTCTGCCCTGCAGTAATGCACAAAGAGGCAATCTTCATCTTGGACTGGGTGGGCGGTGTTTTTATTTTTTTCCCCCCTCGGTTTGTAATGAGGTTGTTCGTAGCAAAAGGGGCTTTTGAATGGGACATGGCTCCAGTGGATTTGGGAGGGTGGAAAGTCTGGATGCAGCGATTTTTCCCAGCAATTTTTCAGTTAGGGGAGTCATGTGTTGAATGCGGCGGGCTGCGGGACAGAGGGGGGGCCTTCTTAACATTCTTCCTTCAACACAATAACCCCTATTAAACTCCCGCTCTGCCCCTATAGGACGCCAGTGTACGGGTCCCTTTATCTCGTAAACACCCACCGCTTAGTGCACACTCTGTTCCTCTCTGCTTCTCAAAGGTGCTTTTCAGATACTGTGCAGAAGAAAATGCTCATTTCAGAATACACATATAATGCCAGTATAACGTGCACACGGACATACAAAAACTAGAACATTAATTACTTCACACAAAGCACTCAGAGACACAGGATGGGTTCAGTAGGACTGTGTATAGGCAAGAATCTGGTGATAAAATCTGTATCACGATACACACGTAATGATTCAAGATATTGCGATAAATTATGATACTGCAACAGGGTGTCTGCACTTATTAGACACTTAAATTTAATGCTTTTTAAAACCCTTCCAAGATGATTTTAAACCAAAAAAAATTCACACTAGGTTTAAAGATTTGTAACATCAAAAATGCAGACTTTCACATTGAAGAGCTTCAACAATTTGACAAAAAGAAGTTAGAAAATTAGTAAATTAAATAAGATAAAAAGTTTGTGACAATTAAAACCTTTAATGATTTTTAAGCCCTTATATTTATAAAATTGAAGACATTTTAAGACATTTTAAAGACCTGCATGCGCCCTGTGTGAGCAAGGGGAATCTAATTTTATGAAAACTTGCATTGTATAAAAAACACATCAAAATATTGAACAATTTGAGTAAAAATTTTTTTTTCCAACTGTTCTATGAAACCAGAACAGTAGGTTCTGAATATGTATTTATTACAGTCCCCATAACATCCAGTATCATAACACAATTTTTTGTGCAATCGGAGCAAAGCAGATTAACATGTGCCTGTATTAGTAAATAGAATAATATCAAAAAAATATGGAGCCACAAAGTATATTTGAGCCCTATAATGAAGGTAACACAGCCCATTGAGGTATAATTATCCTATCAACATTACTAATATGTCTAATTGAGCATTCATTAACATGTATGTACAAGGTGGCTACTCTATAGAGTGCTATTTGGGATTGTTTGGCAACTTTGCAGCGGTGGTGGATAAAGCAAACAAATTTGTCCAAACACTTCTATAATTTATTCTCTCGTTCTGTATTTTGCTCCGAGACTTTTCCACTTTTTGGAAACCAACCACCACTGACTTACATCCAGGGGGCCGGTGTTCGCTTACCATATAATCATAAAGCCAAATGGTGTTCTTTTTTCCTAAACCCAACCACGTGCGTGTGTTGGCTGAAGTCAGGACCAAACGTCGATATGTGACGAGGTCGGAGTGAGAATGTGTTGCCCTATTAAGCAAGACGTGGAAGCAAAAACAAACACACACCTGTTGATGTTGTCGAGTCTGGAAAGTTTGCAGGGAGCTCCCGCCACCTCCACTGTTACCAGGGACGCCTTGAAGCTCTCCGTCTTGTCATAGCCGAAGTTGCGCCCACACATCGTCACCACTGTAGAGCCTCGAATTGGTCCAGAGGTTGGGAAAACCTAATGAACACACAAGTTACATTTTAAACATTTAATCATCAGTTTGAGATCATGATAAAATGCCCCTCCATACCATGGTATAATCCCTGTCATCAACTAAGACCACGATCACCATGACTGGTCTCTGTCTCACATTCGTGGAGCAGAGCTAATTTTTCTCAAAATTAACACAACTTTTGCCATCAATTCTTTGGTTCCTGTTTTGGAGAGGATGTTGTTGCTGCTCCACCTGGTGTTGTTGCAGGTGTGTTTGTTTTGTCGTTGTCTTTGCTGGAAGGTTAAACTTTATGTATGTGAGTAATCCCTTAGCTTTTCACTACTTGTACCTTGCAATGACCTTTGAACCTGTTTGATCTGAAACTACAGAGGTCTTAGTCTAATCTGTGCTGTAAATCAGATTCAGATTTCTTTACTGTCATTGTACAAACATACAACAGAATTCAGGTGCACTCATGAACCAACTCATATATAAAAATAAGTAATAAATAGTAATAAATCAGTTTATCTTTTGCCATAATATTATTGTAAGGCAGCAATATTTGTGCAGCTCCTGAGTCCAAGACCAATTTCCCTACAAGGACATTAAAGTATATCGTATCGTATTGTATCGTATCAAATCAAATCTTTGTGCTGCAAAGCATCCTACATTTACAAACAGGATTCCCACACCTTCTTAAACCTCAAGTTTAAGGACTTTTCAAAGACTTCCCAGGCCTAATTCCCTCAAATTCAAGGACCCAACATGGCTTGAGACCCGGATCAAGGTTAGTTATTGTTAAAAAATTTAAAATGAGAATTGGCAAGCTGCTCAGTTGTGCTATGTTACAGTAATGGCAGACAATGGCAGTCAAAAGAACTTCAATTTCTGTTCTTGCACAATATATATATATATATATATATATATATATATATATATATACATATATATCCATGTATGCACTTTCAAAGACCCTTGTTAATTTACATCTATTATAAAAACTTTAAAGGGGTAATTTTGTTTCTCCTCAAATTCGCAAGGATTGAAATGACCCTTGGGACCCCTGTACCATATTATATCCCATCATTCTAATGGCAAATGACAGTGCAGAGCCTGATGGAATTTCTGTCCATGAAAGGTCAATTATTTCCTTTGATTGGACTGACGGCTGATATAATCAATATATTTGATCAACCAGCTTTTGGGTAGAGTAGGATTTTGTTTCTGAAAGGCATTTCTTTTTAATAATGATGCTCTGAGACCTAAAGAGTAAAACAGTATTGTGGAGTTTGTTTTTGTCCATTGTCATGATGTTATTTCTTATATCTACTTGAATTTATCTACTTCATTTCGGCATTTAATTAATTTACTTGTTAGATAACGACACTGCAAGTAAGTGATACAGATGAGAGTATTCTGACATTAGACTAAAGAATGTACACTATGACACTTGAAAGATTACATCTAGTAGGTTACGTGTTATATAAGAAACCTCCATGCAACCTCTCTTCATCTTTTTTCAAAATGCAGCCTGTTAAAACAGTCCCAGAGGAGGAGGAGGTGTTTTTACAGGTTCTCGTTCCATTAACCCATTTTGTTGCATTTAGGGCAGTGAAGGTAGCTCTTTTTTATATGGAGACAGTCTGACAGCACGGGGTGCAGCATTAAAGTCAGAAACAATGAACACCACCCACATTGAGCTCAGTAAAGTCTCTCAGTGTCACAGCAGTGTTAAACAGGACAGTGCTGCTGTAAAAGGTCTGGTATTTCAGGAAGGACTGTGACCTTCACAAACGCCTCACTGTAGAGACAAACACAGTGCAAATATACTATAAAGACTTCAACAGACAGGTTGGATGAGCTGTTTTTGGAAGAAGAGGAGTGAAAGAGAGTCTGAACAAAGTCTGAGCCCGGCACGATGTGACCACATGATAGGTGTCCCGGCAAACTGAGTCAGCAGGAAGCTGCAGCGTTACTCAAGTTTACTTTTAGGCTCAGGTTATTGACACAGTGTTGAAACAGCACAGAGCGGAACTATGGAGAGCTGATAAGTTTAAACATGTAGGAAATTCTAAAATTCTCACACTGCCATCATGTTTCGTTTTAAAAGTAGAATTACCACTTCATGGTTGTATGCCTCCAAAAACCAGTCCAGTGTCTCTGACAGTCTCCATCCATGTCAGTGAAAACATGGATGCTTCACACACAGAAGATCTATACAATCAGCACAGTTTCAAGATTAGAGTCACCAATTCAGTATCTGACCAAATGTCTCCCCTTCTGTTCCTGAGATATGACGTTAAAACATGATGATGTCACAGTCAAGCTGACCTTTGACCTTTTGGATATAAAATGTCATCACGTCATTATTTTATCCTGTTAGACATTTGTGTCAAGTTTTGTCATAAGTAGCGCATGAATTATGAGTTATGGCCAAAACATTGTGTGAAGTCACAGTGACTTTTTACCATAAAATCTAATCGGTTCAACTTAAAGTGTGCATTTGTGCCAATTTTGAAGAAATTCCCTCAAGGTGTTGTTGTGATATCACGTTTACGAGAATGAGATAGATGCAAGGTCACAGTGAAATGTAATCACTTCACTGTTTAGTCCAAGTGGACATTTGTGCCAAATTTGGAGAAATTCCCTCATGGTGTTCTTGGGATATCGCATTTACAAGAATAAGACAGTTGAGGTCACAGTGACTTTGACCTTTGACACACTACTCCCAAAATCTAATCAGTTCATTTATTAGTCTGTTTGAAGAAATTCACCTAAGGTGTTCACAAAAATGACACAAAAAGGTCACAGTGACCTTGGGCCTTGATCACCAAAATCTTATAACTTCACCAATGAGTTCAAGTGGACATTTGTGCCAAATTTCAAGAAAACGCCCCCAAGGTGATGTTGAGATATCGTGTTCATGAAAATGAGATGGATGCAAGGTCACAGTGACCTTTGACCATCAAGAATCAATCACTTCATGGCTCAGATCAAGTGGATGTTTGTGCCAAAAAAAAAAAAAGAAAAAAAAAAAGAATGACTTAAAGCGTTCTTGAGATATTATATTCACAAGAATGACACAGATGAGGTCACAGTGACCTTTGATGGCCAAAATCTCATCTAAATCTAAGTGGATGTTTGTGCCAAATTTCCCTGGAGGCGTTCACGAGAAAGGGACTGATTGATCGACAGATGGACGGATACTTGTGTGAAGGCATAAAAACATATTCAAGTAAAACAGTGAAAGTGTGGTGAGGAGTAAAAATAGTCATCCTCCTGCCCTGATCGTCACCATGGTGACCAGTCGCTGTGGTTACCTTCGTGATGACAGGTGTGCAGTAGTCCTGCGTCCACGCTGAGGAGGAGGGACACTGGTCGGCTCTGGTGCAGCGTCCATCACACCAGCCACATTCTGTCACCCGTGACGACAGCAAACAGGAAGTACAGGTGGTCAGCTGATCACAGCCGGGGCCAATCAGAGGGACCTTAGTGACCTAGGGAGAGAAAGACGTGAGGAAGACAGTTGTGATTCTTTATTTCTGTCCGACACAAAATGTTTCCCCTCAGACGGAGATGGATTAAAGCATTAAACAGCAGAACGCTCGCAGTAAACCTCCAGGAGCATTATTCTCTTTCATCTGTTGGCTCTGCTCCATCTGCGCTGTTGTGTATTTGCTCTCAGTTAATAAAAGTGTTTTATTAATCATCTAACAAAAGAAAATAAAGAAACGTGTGCGGATTACTGTCTTGTTTTGGTTCAGAGAGGAACACAGGGCAGTCTTAACTACTGAATGTGCAGAATACTGATACGTTCTCTACATGGCAAAACAATCTTCTCAAGCCTCTCCTCATTTTGCTGAGGACAAACGATGCTTTCTCATCCTTAATCTTTGTGTCTCTGAGCCCACCTTGTTTCCTGTGGCCACCAGCAGGGCTCCATCTGAGCCGTCAGTGTCCAGCAGCGCTACGGCGGAGACGGGTCTGGAGTCCAGGCGGATGTTGACATGAGGAGACGCAAATCGGGAGAACAGCACCTAGAAACAGGAGGACACATCACTGCCATCATCCTTAAGGGGGCATTGTTGATGCAACAGCAACAACACTGTCGTGACTCTGACACAGCTGACTGTATCTTTGGCTCAGATTGAGTGTAACTAAATTTACTTATAGTAGAACAGGAAGCGAGCCAACTAGAAATGAGATCAGCAAACAGGTAACCAACCAGACACAACAAACTTATCGTGGCTGGTGGCAGCTGCCAAAATCAGAGTTTAGTTTAGACACTGAGCTTTACATTAAACATATGAGTCACTCAGTGTTGAGTTACTGACACTGACTAACAACCATGCACATCTTCCACCACCCTCATGTAGCGGTTCTGAGTTCTGAGTAGATGCCACAGAAATCCACAAATAACCTGCCATACCTCTCTGAATCTTGACAGAGCATTTCTATTTTAACTGGTGCAGCATTTGAGGCATTGTTTTAGCAGACCAGGAAATTCTCACACCACTTGCATGCATTACAGGGATAGTTCGGATTTTTTTGATGTGGGGTTGTATGTGGTACTTATCCACAGTCAGTGTATTACATACAGTGGGTGTCAGTCTGCACGCCCCCAGTTTAGAGAAGCAGGCTAGAGTCTGACACAGAGGGTAAACAATTTACTGCCATGGATTGGTGGCAGAAACAAAATGTATTTAGCCACTTAAAAAAGTCCCACTTAAAAAAAAATCACTATCAGTGTAAGCGTACGCAATATTAAGAGTATTTTCACTGCTTTACTTTAACGTCACGCAACCAGTTCCAACAGGGGACGCCATTAACAGCTTCAGTTCAGTCAAAGTCAAGTCATACAACCCCACTTCAAAAAAATCTGAACTATCCCTTTAAAGCAACTCACATGATGCTACTCAGCCAATCAAATCTGTGCATTACCATAAGCACTGTGACTTGAGTCAAACAAACAAACAGCCACTTCATCGATTAAGTGTTTTCTTTTATCTAACCCTGAGTACAATCTAATCAAATCAAAGAGACGTACTTAAAGCCAAGAGGTGACTGTCTCGCAAGATATTTGGTGTTTGAAAACTTCCCCTATTTTTTAAATTTCAAGCAGCCCACAGGTCAGCTGAGGACGCCTGGTTAGGAGGTGGGATTCACTCACCACCGCTGTTTTTCCACTGTTTCTGTGTTTATCTGGAATGCTTAACAACGTTGTACACTGATACACATCATGAAACAAATACAGAGGAAAGATTATACGGAGTCTGGAATACACAACAATAGATTCACAGCATCGCCAGAGGATAAACTGTGCCTTGAGGATAAAAAACTGGAAGACATCAACACGTTTTTGGCGCTGCTCCAGCACACCTTGACAGGGAGCTGGTTGAAGGAATACGATTCCAGATTGTGTCATCTCTCCCTGGATATTACCTTCACTGGAGTTTGGCTTAAAGCAAAGCTGCATAGAGTTAACTTCATTACAATGTTTCCTCAAAGTCCAGAGTCATAAATGTCTTAAAGGAGCTTTGTCACTTTAGACATTTTGAATTGTTATAGCAGAAAAAGTACAGGTGTAACTAATACCACTAATGATGTGTCTGCTACTTGTAGGTGTTTCAGTGCGTAGGGCTCTTACCCCAATGCACCTAACTGGAATGCAGCCACTACTAATGTTATTAGCTGACAGTTTTGTTTTGTTTTTTTAAATTAATTTGTCATTTGGAAGTGTAGGCCATGACTGTTATGGTGCACAAAATTCAGATGGAGGGAAAGAAGTAATCAATCTATATACTGTTTGAATTTGATATAGAGAAGCATGACTACACAAAAGGGTTGGATGAACCTGCAGGCAGCAGGTATCATCAGAAAATTGAAACTCATGTTGTGTATGATCCACACAAAACAAAGAAAAGTGATGTTTCCCACAACTTGAATGATTTGCCTGGTGTGGACAAGACCATTGTTACAAATTCCCCTGTTCTCCAGACTTCCTAACATTACTAACGTTACATGGCGAGCCAATGACAGTGTACAAAGGTCTAGTGGACTATAACACGCCGCGTGCTGCAACCAGTGGGCTGATCCATGAACCAGTGTTAATTTCGTTAACAAAAACTATGCTGAAAATGATTCGTCAATGACCTTTTTTTGATGCCAAACAGAGATGATGACCAGCTAAAAATAGATCTTGATAAAAAAATGAAATCTGTTTCATTTTTGCTGTTGAGACAAGACGAAAATATTAGTGGTGAACTATCAGACATTGAAAGCTGAGAACAGCCATGCTTGCAATTAGGCCTATCTTCAAATGCTGCATGAGCAGCAGGCTGGTAAACTCCAGTAAACAGTCGGCACCAGGATGTTTCAGTAGCCAGCAGACACAGTCAGCACGGAGCAGCGTCAGTCGTTGGTGCGAGTTGTGAGCTGTAATTCAACAGTAAATAACTAGCCGTGTGTGTCTGACTGTGGATGGTGGAGCTGCTGAATGGATTTGTGGAGTTTGTTAGTTGCAGCGGTGGCTGTTAGCAGCTAGCTCCGCTCACAGCCAGTGGCCGCCGGACTTCACACTCAGTCCAGACTGGAAAAGGTTTGTGGGTTGATGGTGTTTGACAGGCAGGTAGGAGGCTCAGTTATCTGTGAGTGTAGCTGTGCTGTAAGTAAACAGTCTGAACTCAGATCAGTTTTCTCTGACAGAGATGAAAGTTTAGTTTGAATCACCAACTCTGTGAGAGGACACCAGTTTAAACCTCCAGACTAACATGTTGCACATGAAGAAACAAGTTATGTTTCTGCT
>NC_065525.1:42348311-42416456 GCF_006386435.1 Epinephelus moara | reverse complement strand
ACACACACACACACACACACACACACACACACACACACACACACACACACACACACGAAGTCAACAAACCTGGAACAGCATTTATCATTTGTGGTTACGCTGCAATTACAGGCCTGGGAGCAAACAGAAGAGAGCAGGGTCTCTAATGGGGTGTGTGGTTGCTCCAGTTACATGAAGCCCTCTAAATTATACCATTCCCCTATCACACACACACACACACACACACACACACACACACACACACACACAAACAGATATAGTCTGCTGACACACACACACTCTGCCCTGTCAGGATGGATAGACTGTCCAAAAACAACGCGCTGGCGAGACACTGCAGGATGACAGTTACGGCATGCGTGTGTGATTCCAGTAAATACCTACAACCCTCTGCATTGTAAATGTTAAATGTGATTTTGTAGGTTGGCTGGTACACCGCTCGCTCTCGCCTCACCCTGTGTTTTCCAGCGTCATTCCTCCCACTGTTTGAGCCTCATGATCAACGTTAGCTTTGTAACAGCGAGTATAATGGGTGGCTTTCCGCTGGGGACGAAGCCATACAACAGGCATCTCTCTGGAGGCAATAGCGGTGTAAATTACAGCTTATTGTATTAAGCAGGCGGGGGGAAGTTTGGCCTATAAACACGGCCACTGTGTTATTCCCACAGTGGCCCGACTGAAGCTGAGGGAAACACTTCCTGAGCCAGAATGGAGTCCACTGGGGGGGGGGGGGGGGCAACGCTCTTTTTCTTTCACTGCCTCAACTCCATGTTCCCTCTTGTCCTGTCCGCTGGGAGAGACCGGGAAATACATGAAAAGTTGACAGGTTCTTTTTATCGTACTAACAATGAAATGAGCTGCCAGAGCAAAGATGACCACCTCTCCTCAGATTCTTATTGTGGCCTTTCTTTGGGAGAGAGCAGGTGGCCGGGGGGTCGTCAGGTCAAGTGCATGCCTTGGAATATCAGAGGAGGGAAAGTGAATGAGACATTGCTGTCACGCCCAGTGGATACCTTTGAGCAAGGTGCTTCATGTAAAATTCCTAGGGCTGTAACAGTTCATGTATTCATACTCAACAGTCCAGTGCACATAGCTGTGCGCAGAGGTGATGCACCTACAGACTATAATGTTAACCCAAAGTGCAAGTTTCATCTGGAAACTATACGCCGTGATCAACAAGACAAGACACACGGTGGTGAATGCAAAAGAAAACGCGGCATCAGAAGATGTGTCTGCAGGTTCTCCGTTGTGTGTAAGACAACAGTGGTGTGTTGGTGTTGCTCCACTGTTGAAGCAGTCTGTGATAGAAACCATAGACCAGTGATACTCAATTTACGGTCCACAGGATGCCAGATGGCACCTGAACCATTTTCCAACTCACAATGAAAATAAATCGATTCACTCGTAAATTTCTTTGGACTTTTAATATAAATAAGGAGCCACTGTGCATTAAAAAACAGAGCCTTTTCATCAATAAAAGTGCCAGGGGATGATCCCCCAAATCCTCACCAGAGGTTCGGGCTAAGCCCAAAATGTCCTCAAATCATTTGACAGCATCACTCAGATGTGCCAGTCACCAGGATTGTAAGTGTGTGGGTGCTTTGCATGTTAAATATAGCCATGGTGGAACACTCCCCCTAATGCACAAGGTTTTTTTTTCAATGTATTTGTTTGTTTCACAGTGTCAGAGGTGCTTTTCAGTTTTACAGCCTGTTGTAACCTGTTGTTGCCTTTTGGGAAAGTGTTTGGTCAGTGCTATATTCCTTATTGTTATAATAATAATAATAATAATTAAAGAAAAGGTAGTTTATCAAAGTGTCCAGCAGGCAAAATACTACCTCAGTCCCCAGCAACAGGATCCTGTCTCCCTTTAACACATGAACTATTATCTGCTCAAAATAAATGAAAAGAAATGTATCCTTACACATTTGCTTCTGCTGGACCGAACTCCAGGCCAGAGTCTGAACCAAACCGTGACTTTTGTGAACCATTACACCTCTAATTATTCCACCTAATTACAACTTGGGTCTTTTGCATTATTTCCATCAGTTGTTAAAACATTTTACACAATCAAGTAAATGCTGCAATCTGGGAAGGATGTGACACGGAGGTACGGTTCAGACTCAACTATTTTAGCCAGAATATCTAAACCACTTTAGTTGGAGGTAAAACCAAAAGTGAGTCAACCTGCGCTGTGGCTCCAAACCCCTTATCTACAGGAAAACTGTGCTCACACATCTTCAGCAGTCAGTACAGGAGGTAAAAATTTACCTGGAAGTCTGTGATGGACGTCTGGGGAATAATCTCACTGAAGTTTGGCTGACCTGGGGGTTTGTCTACAACCTGAACAACTGTCTGCTGTTAACGCCACATGACGATGACACAGAGCTGACTGTATCTTGGTGAGTAAAATATGAGAACCAAATCCACTGTAGCTGTACTGAGCAGTCTGAAAACATAAAGTGCTGTGAATGAGAGGGACGTCGCGGTAAATGAGACTGAAGATTAAAAACAAAACCACTGCTGACTGCTTTGTTTCTGTCTCAGTTCTTTTAACGATCATGTTTTTAACAACCTTTTCATCATCCTTTGTAATCCATTCTTTTCTCTTACTCAGTAAATTTCTTTTGCTTTCTCGGTTTATGTGTATTGGAAAGCTTCTTTCCTGCTTTGTCCCTTTCTCCCCCGCTTTTTGTTTTGTGATATCTCTGCATTCATCCTCTTTCTTCGCTCTCTGTCTCTCCCTCTGTATCTATAAACTTCACTTTAAATCAGTTCAGTTTGTGTCTCGTTTACCTGCATGATCAGACAGAAACTAGTGTTAAAAATCTTATCAACACGAGCATTATCCTGACAGTTTACATGTGACTAATAGCTAATAAAAGTTTACAAATACCAGTTTTCTGTCTCCCCTCTGTGTCTCAGATGATCTGCAGAAAATAATTGATAAAATGGAGAGTGTTGCAGCGCGGGACAGCTGCTCTGCTCCTCAGACCTTCTAAAACCCTTCAGCTAAAACAATGAACTTCAGCCAACCACAAAAAACAACAAAAAAGAAAAAACTGAAGGAGGGCCTGGGAGGAGGGAGGAGGAGGGGGGACGATGGTGGAGAAACACACAGCAACAGCTGCATGGGACGCTCAGTGAGTAGAAAATGCCGTGCGAGCGAACGTGTCAGCGAAGCCTGCCGTTCACCATTAACGCGCCGTTCGGCTTGTAAGCCCCCTCGCACCCCACTACCACCGTCTGCCCCCCTTCTCCATCCCTCCCTCTCTTTCCGTGCAGCTGTCGGCCTTTTTTTCCACGTCTTTTTTTCCATGTGTGTCTTTTCATTCTTGTGTTTCAAAAACACGTGAGGTAATTTAACTTTGTTTTATTCCATTGGTCTCTGGTCCAGCTCCGGACCGATGCACTGATACGTCACTCGCTGCACTTCACTCTGCAGCGGTAACCACTGCACGCATGCAGTGAACAGTTAGAGGGGACAACATAACTTAAACGCCACATGAAAAGGAGGGAAAGTGATTGCAGTGAGTCACAGTCTGACATGCAGCGACACAGGCTGCTCATACTGAGTTAATTAAGGCAGATGCCAGGATGCTATATTTTACCCCGGTGATCAGCGCTTGCATGACTCTTCAAAACAATGCAACAAGCGGACCTCCAACAGGCCAAATCCACATTTGAACTGCAGGTGCACTGACTTTAAAGCTTCAAAATTACTTGTGTTACATGTGCCAGGCCTTCGTCTGGAAAGTCATGGAAACATATTCTCACTTCACACTGATCAGGTTTGTGTGTCTAGACATACAACTGCACTATCTGGTCCAAAATGAAAGGTTTTTTTGACATTTAAATGACATTTACCTTTAATTGGTTGTATTTGAAAGGCAGTTGTATGTTGGTTGTTAAACACATCTTCATATTTTCACCGAATTTAGCCTAATTTTAACCGAGACATTGTTTGAACTACAAATTATTAAAGCAGTACTTGTTTGGATGCCAAATACTTGCTTAATGGACTAAAATCTCTGTGACAGTTTTAGCAAAAACTGCCAAGAAAAACGCTTTAGAATTTGGGTTCAACATCAACGCTGCGGTTAAAAGATAACCTGCAATCAAGGCAAGTGTTCCTATTATTTTGTCTATGTTACAAAGTAGTGTGGGATAGTCCAATGTCTGTGCCATTATTTATACTGTATGAGGTCTTGTCCCTGTTAGTTATCGTGAGACTAAAAACTTAACCCATGACTATAATTCCTTGATGCAGTATTGACAGGTTGTGTATGACATGTTGAAAGCAACTGACAAATGATCAGGACGGTGAAATCTACGGTCAGTTTGTACAATGATAGACAAAATGGACTATGTTTGCTCAGATGGCAGACGGGAGTGTGGGCTTTTTGGAGGCTCACTGAGCACAGGTCAAAGGTAAGCAAATTGTGCAAACAGAAAAGGTCCCGGTGCTCGGTCATAGTTTCCCCCAACCTGCCTCTAGCAGAGCACCTGGAGCAGTGTTGTGTCTCCAGCAGGGCGCTTTCACTCCTCACATACCAACATCCTGCTGAATTTACATGAACAATGAGGGAGGGAAACCGCACCGGCCGCTGTGGCCTCAGGCTCTCTATTTACGCCTAACTGCTAGTATTTTGCATGCAAATTAGGTTCCTGCCATCTTTAAAGACTTTTATTGTAAAATAAAAAAAGAACAAACTGACTAATTTACCTGGATGTGGCGTCCGTCAGCGGTGCCCAGGTATGCCACTGCACGGCCATGGACTGGCACCACGGTGATAGACGTAACCAAGGTGTTCGTCAACTCTTTGTGCCAGTACTCCAACCTCTGGACAAACTGGGTCACCTGCAGGCGGTAATTACTCTCTTTCCCTTCATGGATTCCCTCATGTGGGCCGCAGTCGTCTGATGAACTCTGCAAACCAGAACAAAAACAAAGGCATCAGTTAGAAAACTACAATTATCACCTCGCGAGTTGTACGCCTCTGCCAACCAGTACAAGTTGCAGTTTACATCCATGTCTGTCCAGACTCATATGTAGCCATGATAGTAGACGATTCTTCAAATATGGATGTGGCTGTGAAGAAGCTACAAACACATTTTAAACCTGACAGCACTGGAGATCTATACAATCAGCGCAGTTTCAACATGGGGACCCAAGATTAGTGACACCAATTCAGTATCTGACAAAACGAATGAGACAAGGTTCCAAGGTATCCAAGGTTGCAGTGACCTTGACCTTTGACCATCAAATTCTAATCAGTTCCTTGAGTCCAAGCGGACATTTGTGCCCAATCTGGAGAAATTCCCCCAAGGTGTTCTTGAGACATTGTGCAACAATGACATGTACGCAAGGTCACAGGGATCTCGACCTCGGACCACCAAATTCTATCCATTTCATCTTTGAGTCCAAGTGGGCATTTGTGCCAAATTTAAACAAATTCCCGTAAGGCACTTGTAGGAGCCAGAATATGTATTTTAACCTTCACTTTTTATTATTTATTAAGCTGCACACGCTCTTTTGGTCACTTTCACTACCGGTAGTTGGTACAGGTGTGGGTGTGGTTTCACATTATTTCACCTGTTCATTCACTGGGATGGCGGCTTTCAGACAAAGAGGGTGAGTGTGGCTCTGATATTTTCTGTTGATCGTTATCACATAACACAATCACATAATCACACCAGTAATATTTTGTTTCATCCAATTATGCTTTAGTTATCTCAGGTGTTTGGACTTTGGACTTCAGCATAGGCTTTTTTGAATGAGTCACAGTAAAGAGCCTACTCAGCCTCTTAGCAGCTTTTTTCATTGATAATAGTCACTACAGCACTCATGAGACATTGCGTTCACCAGAGTTAGATGGATGCAAGCTTACAATAACCTCTGACCACCAAATCTAATCAGTTCATCCTACTGTCCAAGTCCAAGTGAACGTTTGTGCCAAATTTGAAGAAATTCCCTCAAGGCATCATTGAGATATCATATTCACGATACTGGGACTGACAACCCAAAAACATGTTGCCTCCAGCTCAGGCTGTCGCTTTCATGAAGACATTAAAATCCCTGCAGCGTGCTCCAAGAATAACAAAACATGCAGGGAGAACAACAGTGGAGAGAGTGTTTCTTATTGGGGTTACAGGCATGATATTGATATGACATCAGATGCAGCCAAGAAATGTCAGCAACATCAGTGCAGTCATGTTTAACACTGAATATTGCTCACTTCAAACTAGTAAACTTGCATAAGAATAAAAATGTAGAGCAAGCAGCAAAGACTGCTGATGGTAACAAATATTAGAAAACGTACTGTTAACCATATTTTCTGGGAATCATCAGCAAGATTAGAACAGCTTATCCAAACACACCACTCTCCGAAAAACTACTTGTTATATAATATCATGTTGAACTATCTTCTTTCATATCTGGCCTGATGGGGGAGGGTTAAGAACCAAACCTCCTAAGCCCCCCTTAGCTTCTCTTTCATCAGGCCGTGCTCGTAATGGAGGTCTCGGCCTGATAGTACCTCTAGGGCAAGTACACGCTTTGTTGAATAGAAGTTTTCATGGGAAACAGTGGGAACACTTTCATGCTGTTTTTCATTCCACAAACTGCTTCTTCCCGATCCAACTGGACGACCCCTCGTTTTGTCTCTTTCTCTAATTCCTCACTTGAGTTTGGAAGCAAAGTCTGTCACTCCGGCTAAACTCTTTGGGTTTTCAAACGTCGCTGGGTTGTGCAGATTGTTGTGTCTGGAGGCTTTGGAGCATACAGTGAAAGCACAGACTGTAGCCAGGGCTGGATTCAGGGCCTTTTCTCTATCAGTGCCCCCCTGCCTCCCCTCCTCTTACTGCTCTCTCACTGCTCTGGCTCTTTTTGTGTTTAGTCATGGCCTCCTGTCCCAGCCTCAGGTTTCATTAATTATTAATGACCCAGAGGGTGGCGGGCCTCTTGTGGCTCTGAAGGTCCTTGACCTGGCTGCCTGACCAGGCCTGTTGTTTTCTCAGCTTCAGTGGATGATGACCTCTTCAGCAGAGTCAAAAGGACGGGGGAGGGAGAACAGGTACAATGATTATGAAGACCTGTGGAAGGTTTCATTCAAAGCGCCTCACAGTGCCAAAAATGCATACCGTTTAATTTGAAACTTTCCTTTCCTCAAAGAAATGTTTGTGCCATTAGTTTCGTCCTTGTGTTCTGACCTAGAGGGTAAAAACTGATCTTGTTGCAACGAAAGAAGTTGGTTTTAATCACTTACAGACTCATGATCTCTTTCTGCCTCTACCTAAAGCCCCGCCTGGGTCACTAGACCATTATTTGTGGTTTGTGTGTAACATGCTGCATCATTTGTTTAGCATAGATCTCAAAGGCAAGCTTTGAAGACGAGGAGAACAATGGTGAGCCAATAAATCAGGAACATTTCTTTCTTGGTGACACTGCATAGCCGAGACGAACGGGACCGCACGAAGAGGAAAGCCGAAGAAAAGCAGAGAGCGCTGGCCAACTGACAAGCACGCAGCAGCAAACCTTGCTTAAATTAAATGTCCTCAAGGCCAGTGGCAGCAGTTAGTGAGACAATGGTGAGTCAAACTCAGGGAAAATGTGGAGGAAATTGAAAGCTGGCTGACAGGTTGGATATTTTTATGCCAAATGCACAGCTGCAAGGTGGTGCGGCCAGTTGATCTGCACTGAATTACTCTGTGTTAAAGAGAGTAGCAATAGTGCAAAGCGGTCAAGAGATGACAGTTGGTGTCTGAAATTGATTTGAAATTGGATAAAGATATGGACACGTAGGACGAGATCAGGGTTTGATACAGTCTGAGGCAGAGGAAAAGGAATAGGATGTCTTTGATGTGTGAATCTGTGTGTAAGTTGACCTTTACCCAGTAACTCAGTGTAAAATATGATCCATTCTAACTTTCAGAACAGATTAAGTTATGGGAATCTGCCAAAACTCTTCCCACTACTCAAAAACGACAAGATAGAAACGTCATGGCTGTGGAGATCATGCCACGCGGCTCAATAAACAGACCCTGGGCTGATTATTTTCAGAGCAAACAAACAGGACTTTGGGATGTTTGCTGAAGTGGAGCAGGATGATGGGAGGGAGACCTGGAAAAGGTCTTGGAGGCATTCCTCTGCCTCTGCTGAGGTATTCCTGAGGATCAAGGCAATGAAATTGGACAGTGGAAAGACTGTTTTGACAAGCTTCGTTTGAAGCTCCGCCGCTGTTATCCATGGCTGTTTCTTGGCACGGAGAGCGAGTTTTAGAGGACGTCAAACTGACACTACAGAGGCAAACAGGTTCCTCCAGAGAGTAAAGTCTTACACAAAGTTCAATAAGGAACTTAAATACATATGGCTATTCAAAGAAGAATTAAGAAGAATTAAGTTATTCATGACAAACTCTATTGACAACCACAGAACTGAATGGTTTACAGAGGCAGGGTAGGGACAAGAATGAGATTTTAACATTAAACTTTCAAGCTAATTAGACAAGAAAAAAAATCTAGCAAAGAGCAAGGAATATTGCTCCATGTTGTTTAAAGAACCAGTACTTTTAAAGTGATACCAATAGAGTACTTTGTTTGATACCTTCAAGTGATTAGAGGCTTTCAGGTGTGTAAAATGTCACTAGACACGTCAGGCAGGAAGTATATCCACACCTTCAAACGTTATGGCGGCATCTCTGTACCCTAAACTGCCAAATCCGTCAAATACCCCTAGTTTGACTTCACCTCGCCACAGACTGTATGGGTTGAAGCTGTTTGGGTAGTGGGCCTATCATGGGTCGCATTAAATCAGAGAATGCTTGCAGTGATTGGCTGCTAGCAAAACCATACAGATAATAATTTGTTCCGGATCTTGATACAAAAAGGATCAAACGCAGGCATTGTTTGATTGGAGTTTTGATACTACTTGGTGCTGGGTTATCAAGGTATCGAGTAGTGATGCCCAGCCCTAACAAGGAAAACCTCTTTTATTGATCTTAAAACCTTTTAAAGTTGATGTAACTGGCAGCAGCCTCTAAATCTGAGTATGAGCTACAAGGGTGTTAAAGGTCGAAATGTACATGTACTAGACTTTGCTGGTATGAGATGTTTCAACAATACCCTTAACTTTGGGGGAAGAAACAACATGCTTATTCTTATTTTGCACAATGAATGATTATTATACACTGAAAAGTATTGTATTTCATGTCTCCACCTGCTGGTGGGCCATCACGATAAGAGTATGCATGTATAATATGATGTTAATTCCACTACAGGTGGGAAAAAAGTGGATATATCAATGTCAATATTGGTTATCGGCCAAATTAGTTGTTACATATCAGCATATCGGATATCGCTAACAGCATTGCTAGCGAAAGTGAAGGCTAACCTCTGATTCATTCTCGTTTTGGAAAAAGATCGGTCCGCTTGTCGCTCACTTTGCTAGATGTTCTTTGGCACTGTGTCCATGAAAGTGAGTACTGGACACACACAGATTGTAAGTCTGAGGGAAACAACAGGGAGTTCATTTTGAATGAGTCTATGCATTTTTGTATCTCTTACACTCATCTTTGGAAGATTTACGGTTTTAGCAAGTGCACCTGATGTTCTACATCTTTCAGGCCATTTTGTGAACGTGTCTTTCAGCCGTAGAACAGGCACCGTGGGGCAGGTACGTGAAACACTGTACACCTTTTGCTCCATACTCAACCAGCAGCCATTGTCCCCAAAAACAACAGCATGGCGATAAGGTTTCGGTGTCGTGGGGCTCCTAAACCCTGCGGCTCTGCTCAGAAGAGTCAAGAAGGGGGTGAAAGGTGATCTGCGTGGTCTAATGTCGTTTTCATACTCTCACTGTGGCCCCTGGGTCCTGTGTGAATATACACACTAATGCCTGAATTATAAACCATGGACTGGGTTACTGGCAGGAGAGAATCTGGATACAAACACTGTCACTGCCGTGCAAAAATAGCGTAAAGGCGCTCTTGCTAATGTACAAAAATACACATGGTGTTGCAGAGGCTTAGCCCGAGTTAGCAGACTCGCACACATGCACAGAGTCTGTCTGGTTGCTGGACGCTCAGCTGGCTCTCTCACTGGAATAACAGACCTTTGACCTCGGGATTGCATGCGCAATTGTGCGCTCCAGACAGCAGGGAGGTTAAGTTGTCGTCGGGGTGTGTGGAAATGCATTTTTTAGAGAAAGTGAAATGCAAAGGAATGTGGAGTGCACAAATAGGCCCGTGTGCAAGTGTGCATTGTTGTGGTAATGTTGGAACACACATCACAGCGCTCCACCTGGACTCAGGGTGCACGTTACTCTGCAACCTGACTCTCAGTTGCTGTAATGACCGTGAAGTGTGTGTGTGTGTGTCTAAGTACGCAGGTGGCTGGTCCCAGCAAGCGCATGGAGTCATGTGTTAATGTGTGTGTGTGTGTGATGCTGTAGGGGACTGTCAGGGTGTTAGGGACAGTTAAGGGAGTGAGAGAAGCTGACAATAAGGCGAGGACAGACCCTGGCGTTTACAGTGCAGCTGGCCTCGCCCTTGAGCGGGCCCCCAGACGCCAGGCAGGACTACAGCTTTGTTTATAACGGGGCCCTGAGGTGGGCCGAGAAATGGCTTCACACATAAACAGGTCCAACAGAAGACAGAGAGAATAATACGTGGAGATTATAGTAAATGTAGAGTTCTCCTGTTTTTAAGAAACTTGAACACAGAAGATGACTGGTAGTACAAAAAATATGTGTAAAAAGTCTCCCTTTTAAAAATACTAAAAAAATAGATGAGACTCTGGATGTGTATTGTGCAGCCCTAGATACAATTTAAAACCGTCTCAACACATTTGTCCCCAAAATTGGACATCCAGGTTTTTAAAAAAGGGGAAAGCTTTTTCTCAGGTAGATTAGGACACATGTCACTGTCCCTCCTGGATGTTGTGATCACAACAATAGATGCAAATTCAGCCCTCCCAGTGAATTCTGTGCAACCTTGCATTTTTTTTCCAAAAACCAGAACTTTACCTGTAAACTTGACTATTTAAAACAGGTAAAATCTCATTTCATTGTAGAGCAGCATGCGTCGTATTGATTCGCTCAGCCCTGCTCAGAGAGAGCAGGAGGAGAGACGCTCACAGGGACGGCCTTTCAGAGCTGCGTCAAACAGCATTCACAGCTTAACTGCAGTGACTAGTTGTTGCTGCCCCCTCCATCACAGATATTGTAATTCTGTTGGAAACACTTGATGCTAACACTAATAAGCTCCACGTCAGGATTTGGAGCTGTTTTTGCGGTTTTCACCAAAAAACGCCTATAAAATCACAACATGTATTGAAATTTTTTAGAAAACCTGCTGTGAAATCAGTGATTTCAGGCAGCAACAATCCCCAAAACAGCCTGCAAAATCCTGGAGGAACTGATGTCACTATATGTAGTTAACTTTCTGTTTCCTCTGTTGCTGCGCAGCATACAGTTTGTTACATCCACAGATAATGGACACTCTGTGTGGCCATATGAGATCCTGGATTCACTGAGCATGAATGAATATGTCCAAAATAGACGATGTTGAAAAGACAGTCATCATTGTGTCACTCGCTGTGGCTGTCTCGGTGCAGCGATGCAGTACGCTGGAGGTTTCTAAAATCACTGGTTTCTTAAAGACATCCTTCAAGTAAAATTCCACATCTGTTATTTGCCACCATCTGAGGCTGCAAGTAGCAACTACCGAAGAGTCTCCGCTCTGAGCATGAACGGTGAGATGAACACATGGAGAGCAATGTAGAGGGAGAGGCAGTTTAACAAGCTCCCCAAAATTTAATGACGTGACAGTTTAACCACAAGCTCAGCGTCAGGCAAAAATCCATGTGAAGAAAAGGGTTTTTTCTCCCATGCTGTATATGCATGTATATTTTCAAGGTGTCCACCTTCCAGAAACAGTATTTTTGGATTATCAACCGCCTTGAGTCATGTGATCAGCACAGCACTGCAGTTTTAACATCCAATTTCTGGTGTAAGATGTTGTTATTCTGTGTTCAGGAGCAGAGGTGCAGAAACAGGTGTCCAGGAGGTGATTAATGTGCGATATTGTCTTCTGCAGGTCTGTTTGTGTAATGTAATGATTTATGCTGTCTCTGTTATGTTTCCTGCCCCACACACAGTTATACTTTGCCCACTAGGTGTTGTCGTTTTGCCGGTATATTTTCATAGCTCCTTGATACTAATGTGAGCATAATGTGATGCCAAATGATATCGCATTCACGGGAATGAGATGGACGCAAGGTCATAGTGAACATGTCTTATGACTACAAATATGTAATCAGTGCATCGCTGAGATCAAGTGGACATTTGTGCCAAATCTGAGGAAATTCACTCATGGCATTCTTGATACATCACGTTCATAAGAATGGTGCATACGTGAGGACGAACAGACGGAAGCACAACCAGATAACATGAAGCCTCCACAGCTATCACCAGTACAGAGGCATAAAAACGATGGTGTCCATGTTAAGATTTTGTGTCCTCTCCTGTGAGGGAATGTGGTTTGAACATTATTCATGCTCACAACATGAAATTTGCATTTCAGACTTCACATGCTTATTTCATGAACATTCTTCTAGCCTGTGTTTGAAAACGTCTTTCCCAGGGAAGATTTGGGAGAGAATCTTTGTCTAGTTTTGTTTTTATTTTTGAACCACAATCAATCCAAAATAGCTCACCTGTATTTTTCCGATATGTAAAACAAACTTCCTGTGCACAGCCAGAATTCTCACACACCACCAGCAGAAGGATATTACCTTGTTACTGAAAATAAGATCTTGTTGCTGTTTAAAAATGTCGCCTGAAAGCCTCTCTGTCTCTCCCCCTTTCCTCCAGCCGGTCCTGAATTAAAGTTTGCCCCTTCGCCCACCTACTCTCCTGACCCCCCTTCAATTCTTCTCTTGACTGAACACCTTCCTCTCTTTTTTCTATTTCCTTTACCTCCCTGCACACACGCACACACAAAGACACACACACACACACAGTCCGCTCTAACAGAGAAATAATCTGTTTGTGTGTGTTTCCAGGTTTCTCCCACACAGGAACAATACAGCTTCCAGCCTCTCAGCGCCACTAAATCACCCCGACTGTATGAAACCTGGCTGTGTGAGTGATGATCCTACATCCTCTGTCTCCTCTGCCTCCAATAAGAGACCAAAATATCATCTCTGAGAACACAGTTAGGGATAATTTTTCATAGCTGCTTGACACTGCAACTTCTTTTCCTGCGTGTATCAACATATTTTTCTCCTCTTATTCTGGGAGATCGGGGATTTATGCGATTCAAAACAAGAGGGATAAATGATGGACTGCTGAGTTTGGTGATCAGAGGCCAAAAAACACTATTTCTGCTCTGCCTGGGAACTTTTTTTTGATTCGATTTAACCGGAACAGCACATTCTTCAGATGAGCTTTCCAGAGTTGTCCTGCAAATCCACATTTCGGTCAGACTGACACAGTAGCTAAAGTTACTGCCTGCAGATCAAAGGGAATAAGAAAGGTCAACTCCTTAATACTTTCTTACACGCCCAGATAGAGACCAGATATTAGGAGAAATTATTTTTACATGGAAAGTTTCTTAAATTATTTAATAAGGCTGATCTCTGTGGTATTTACATAACAGATGGGTTGTTGCTTTCATTGATGATTGATATCAGGTTACATCCACACAGCTCTTATCCTAGGTGTTTCATAAAAGCCTCTGACATATGAGATACATTACACCATATAAACCCGGGCTTGTCATGCTTGGCTTGCGTTTTCCGCATGAAACATACGGTAAAACATTCCCACCGGACTCACACGCTTCTCCCTGACTTTTATTTGTTGGAGTGCTGAGGTCACATCGATAGTTGTGGCATCTGCTGTGAGGACACTGTGGCAGGGACTCTCATGATGGTTATTACTGGGCTGCTTGTAATCTCAGTAAGACAGGACTGGAAGTTTAAAGGGTTTTTCCATCGGCACGTTTGGCCACGCAGAGTCAGACCACGCTGCATTGAGTACATGGAGTTGGGCTGACTGGGACCTGAGATGGACAGTCTCAGGAGTTGGTTTGAAGCACGCCTGACCGCCTCTTTTGTCTTCATTCAGGGACAATTCAGCGTGTGTCGATTCAGTGTTTCAACCTCTGCTGCTACTGCCAGACATAGAAAATACTTCATCAGTTTCAACTGCATCTTAAAGCAGAGAGAAGACAACAGACAACCACTGCACAGTGCTAAAGAGGCTGCTGCTTTACAAAGTCATTGACTCAAGCACAAGCTCGTCATCAGTTAAGGACGCGCCCTCAGGCAGGTGGCCCTGTTGTATGGAGATGCAAATCCCTACAGCGGCAAATACAAGTTAAGACTCCAACATCCAGAAACAGCATCGCTGACTTCTGAGCCGGAGCTCATCTGAGATGGACTGACACAAAGTAGAAAAGTGTGCTGTGGTCTGACCAGTCCATCATGGACGCCGTGCCCCCCGGGCTAAAGAGGAAAAGGACCATCCAGACTGTTGCCAGCTCAAACTTGTAGAAAAAACAGCTGCACACTACCTAACTTGCAAAAATAACTTTGCCTGATGAAGGACAAGTCACCGAAACGTTGCAGCATTAAAATCAGTTTAGTTTTTTTTGACAAGTTGTGTTCTTTGACAGAGAGGAAAGTTTAGTTTGAATCACCAACTCTGTGAGAGGACATGAGTTTAAACCTCCAGACTAACATGTTGCACATGAAGAAAGAAGTTATGTTTCTGCTTCTTAACAGTCACATGGATAAGTCAGAGTTTACAATGAACCTGGGGACAAATCCTAGTTGGCTCACATTAGTTATTTGTTGAGAGCATAAATAGAGAGATGTTGAGCTTTTCAAATGATGATCAGTAAGTGTGTGCTCGTAAATCAGCCCTTAAACCTGTCACACACTGCTGGAGACATGACAGACAGGAAGTGTGCAGAAATTATTTGTCTAAATGAGATCTTTATACAACCTGTCACCTTGATTCTGATTTCTGAGACATGAATTACCCCTTTTTAAAGATAAAATTTGTTTAAAGATAAAAAACATATAGAAAACTAAAAGTTGACTAAAACTATGAAGAATAAAACTGACTCATACGTGACTAAAACTAATAAACATTTTCATCTCAAGACTAAATCTAAAATAGTTGTTCATATTAACACTGGACAAATCAAACCAAAACTATCTGCATGGCCACATATCACCATGTGTATGAGAGAAGGTATGTTTATGTTAATGTGAGTGAACCCAAACCTTTCATTTAAGGGAGTTTACATCATTCACATCAGATGAACAGTGGAGGTTTTACAGTGCTTTTTATATATAGTCCCCGAGGGTAAAAAGCACTAAAGGTATAACGTGGATGAATATGGATGTAAACACCCTCAAACACTCCGTCCTAATACTCTCAGACTGCTCTGGAACTAAATGAGTTATGACACTAGGTAATTTTCTGGGTGCAAATGAGCGCCACATCATTCCTTTGCTTTTTCAGCCTGCGTATTACTCACTCAGGACATTATTTTAGAGCATTAATGTCTTTCTGAGGTCAGATCAATCTGCAGTCTGGCTGCTCAGCAGAGCGAACCTTCGTCTTTACTGAAGCAGCTGCTTTTCCTACATGTGCTCTTAATTATGGAAACACATGAACGTAAAGGGGAGGCGGCGGGGGGTGATTTAGTGTTGAGGCTGCTTCGGAGAGTTAGCACCAATCATCTGCTCGCATGACTTCATTAGCATTAGCGTTACCCTCTCCCATTGATTACTACAGTCAGAGCGGGGTTAAAAGTACAGCTGTTGTGTCGTGCACAGGCTAAATAACTTCACTGAAAGTGTCCAAATAATTGTCTTTTATGGCGAGGGAGAATTTGAAGCGGGGATATGCACACACGTTATAAAACTGACATATTTCAACTTTTTTTTTTTAGAATTCCTGCTTCCTAGCAGTCTGGAATAATCAGATCCACCCACCGGGGCAGACACTTGGCAGAATCTTCACAGTGAAGATTTCACTGTGAACAGAAATTGCCAAAAACAGCTCCTCAGGCCGACCATTTAAAACATACTGCCGTCATGACTATAAGTGGCTCTCTGTGCTTCTCATTTTTTTTCAGATCTGAGGGGCAATTCTCCATCTCGGAGACAGATTGAACTGCGGGGGCCCGGCTTGTACATACATGAGGTGAGGCAAGGAAATAGCAGCTGGAGAGCCACAGCCCAACGGCAGCCGTTGAGGAGCAGCCAGATAACCTCAGGTTGTAAACAGCAGTGGCCTGCGCTTCAGCAGCGAGGCAGCTTATCAACCGAGGGTCAACATAAGGTCTGAACACTCAGGCCTCCTCATCTCAGTACAGTCCTGGACGAGATGAGATCACTGGCAGGCGCTGTGCTGGCAGAAACTCTGTGTCCGTGCTCGTAGGTCTCAGATCAGAGACAGATGAAGAAAACTAAACAAATATGACTGTACGGCGACAGCGCAAGAGAAGAGCGGGGATCTGAAATATAGCAGCATGGCAGGCAATGTACTTTTTATTGCTCGGTGGCACGGCCCTTCATATTTGTCCCTTTTCGCCGAGTGACACAGAAAAGCAAATGTAATATTCCAGCAGCTCTACACAGAAACCAACAGAGCTAAAAATATCAGTGGAATCCCACGGACACACAAACAGCCAAAACCTCATCAAAAAACTTCAGAAAACAGACTGCGGGTTTTATAGAAGCAGATCTTTACGAAGTCACCATAAAACACTTCACTGCATGTCGTGACAGCTTGCAGGTGGCGGCCATTCGTGCACTCTGCGCTGCATGACGAAGCAAACATCGCCTCTGTCCTCAGAGAGCTGACCACGAGTGCAACAATGCATCACTGTGCTACTTTTTCACACTTGTAAAACTCCTGGAAGTTGGCATCTGGCTCTGCAGTGTTGCTCAACCTCCCTCTCGCACACTCGTACACATATATCAAAGATCTTCGGGGGATCGGGCTCTGAATAATTTTGCTGCATCTGCTTGCGCTCACTGAGTGAGCCACCAGGCCCCAAGCCAGAATTTCTAATGCTGAGGACTGGAGCAGCTCAGAATCCTGACTTCATGATGAGGGCTCGGTTCCATGTTTAACTCTGAAAAATGTGCAGGCTTCGAGATGTGTGATGCAACTTAACAATAACAATGGTTTCTTGACCTGAGAGCAAACTGGTCATTTCTTCCCGCTAAACAATAAAAACAATTTAGTCAGATTTGCAAACCTAACAAAACCAGATTCTGTATTCCCATAAAACTAAAAATAGCTGATAGCTGTTAAGAGAAAGCACTTTTTAAGTTATTTTTAAGACTTTTTTTCTTATTCCTTAAATCAAAACAATCCTGTCCAGCTGCTTTTAACCGTAAAAAACATCACTCAGTTCCCAGAAAAGCTACTCAGCCCTCTCAGGTGTGAGCTTGCCTTCTGCCTGCAATATGATTCAAGCCAGGATCACCGATGAGGAGGATAAGATCAAAGCCCGCAGAGACAATATCTGCAGTGTCCCAGGGATTGACGAGATAGCTTCTCTGTTTGTGGTGCATTGTTTGGGAGCGCAGCAGGGTGGTAAAAGCCATACAAGTGTGCAGACAGAGAGAGACGGGGAGGAGGCTTCCTTCTCTCTTTGCCTCCATTACTTGAGTACACATCCAGGCACAATCCTTTGCTTGCATTGTGTGGGGATTACTGGTTGAATGGAATGGGGGGGATTAGTCCTCATCTGAGGTGAGACCTTCCTTTGGACTGACATGCTGTCCACTTCTATTTGGTTGAGAGAATGTAGGGTTATCTGTGTATTCAGGAAGCACGTTGAAATGGTTGATGTACAGCACTTGTGGCTGAAAATTTAGCAGATTGTCCACATCAGAAGAAAGTTAAAGGGTCAGTTCACCCAAGTGAAACTTTCTCACTTACCTCTGATGGTAGCAAAGCAGGCAGATGAGTTCAGTTTCAGTAGTCCAAGTTTTGAGATATACACCTCTGTGACCTCTGCTTAAATTACAGAGAAACTTTGTCCATTTTCAGCCAGCTCAGTGTCATCGCAATGTGGGCAGTGCAGCCCAGTCTCAAGAAGAAAATGTTGGCATTGTATGTTTCTGTTGCCACGGTATGAAGAGTGCTTATACAAAACCAGACACAACTCAGCCCTGAGCAGAGTGACCGTACTCTACTGACCAATCAACAGACTGCAGTAAAGATGTAACATATCTGTGGTCTGTATTAATATACAATGCCAACATCTATTCTGGTGATTCTGGGCAGTGTGTGCAGATAAACAGTGTTTGGCCTCCCACGTGCTGCAAGCACCTCCTGGCACTCCTGCTCATTTGCCGGCAGACTTCAATAACATGTTTCCCGTCGCATGGCAGATTTTTCCAGCAGATGGACGAGCAGCTCTGGGCGCTCCCGGCACGGGGGGAAGCCAAACACTGATCATCTGCACACACTGCCATGACACAGGGCTGGTTGAAAATCAGCAAAGTGTATCTCAAAGTTCTACAGGATGAACCTGCCAAAAGTTTCTGTCCATGTTTTTTGTCGATCATGTCATCACCAGACTATACATGAACAATTCAGACCTGCTTTAGTCACGTACTGCAAGTACTAAAGCTTGAGTAATATGGAGATGAGGTAAGATTTCATTTCTGTCTCCCCAGCATCTGTAGCCGCAGGCCTGCCGGGACCATTTGCTGCTCTAGTGAACTTTGTGATTATGAGCGTTTCAAGGGGCCAGACTGAGACCTTATGACAAAGCTTGAAGGACCCAGAGCCAAGGAAATGAGAGCGATCCGGGGTCGAGGTGAGGCCGCTGCTCGGGACAGCAGCAAGAGAAGAGGAGATTGCTTTTGGTCCTTCATTTAGAGCGCGGGGGATGACAGATAAGCATCCACACGCCTCATTTCAGTAGAGAGCAGAATATCACCATGTGGTGAAATAGAAGAGTAGGAGGCATGCCGCTGATTAGGAAATAGCTCGGGGGCCTTGACTCATAAGCTCAGCGGAGCACAGCTCCTCCATATTTGACACTAAACAAGTGTATCATGAATGGCTTCTAGCACTGCTGGCAAACGCCTCCGTGCTGGTGAGGAAAACATTTAAGAAATCCAATCAGAGACGAGTCTGTCAGCAGGATGGTATCGGAAGAGAGGATCTCATTTACCTTACATTTGTTTCAAAACAAAACTTTGACATAACTCAGCCACAATGATCACCACAGCACTTTGCGTAATTGACTGGAAACAAAGTATTTTATCCATCAGCCAACCACAGCGAAGGATAAATTTCAAAACTCACCAGATATGTTTGCAGTAAAGCCGCAACTTTTGATTTTTCTTTGGATAAATGATTAAATAATTTGTCAGAAAACAGAGGAAAAAATGGAAAAATCACTTTCTAGAGGCCTTATATAAATAGTTAAATCGCTGGTTTTGTCCCACTGACACTCAAAGTCCCGAAGATTTTCAATTAACAATGATATAAAACAGAGAAAAGCAGCAAAATCTCACATTTGAGAAGCTGAACAAACGACAAAAATGAAAAGACAGAGAAAAAACAATAAATGATAGGTGTTTATCTGACAGACTGGAGGTCAGCACTAAAAATCTTATCAGCTGTGGCCTAAATTTAACAGTATTTGGCTGATGTTGGCCGGTGGCAGTTTCCCACCCTGCTTACTGGAAGACATCTTGCAGGCACTGGCGGTTTGCATATTTACTACTCCACTCTTTATCTAGGGAACAAAGATAAGATGTGCATACAAAAGCTGATGCAAAAGGATTTACACACACTTCCAGCTTTCCAGCAAAACAAGAAACCGAACTCCTGAGCTGATCATTAACTCGGCAGATTCAAAACTAAACACAGACATTGAGTGAGTGTGAAATCATGTAGAAAACCATCCGGGAAATGCCTGCAGACATGAACTAACTCACACTGACCCGATACCACTGAGGTGGACGGGTGGTGTTGAGCAGTTGCTGCAGTCTATGTGAGACAGTTTTATCTTCTGCTATGAAAGAATTATGAAATCTGGTGATCATTAGTAAAAAAATCCATTAAGATTAATGATCCATTGTAACACAAATCAACCTGCAGCTCGTCACGTCTGGCTTCAAGGTGAGGGTGTTTCAAGGGAAAGGTTTGGCATCACACTGCACAAAGTAAATGTTTTTGTCCTGATGTGCTGTGCAGCTGTGGCGGCTGACCGAGTGTCTCCACACGCAAAGGGACCTGTCTGGACACGGCTGCCAGGTGACGCAGCCGCCCACCGGAGGGTGGAGGGGTGGAGGGCACACAGCTGCCAGCTCTTACTGAGAACTCATCGTCATGTGGCCAGTCAGAGTGTGTCGGGTTGTAGACTGTTTTCCATGATGCTATAACATACAAACAGTAGCTCGTTCTGCCCTCACTGATACGACTGACTGTCGCTGAAGCTGCCTATTACTGTATTTCATTCTTAAAAGGGACAGTTCACCCCCAAATCAAAAATACATATATTTCCTCTTACCTGCAGTGCTGTTTTATCAGTCTAGACAGTTTTGGTGTGAGTTGCAGAGTGTTGGAGATATCAGCCATAGAGATGTCTGCCTTTTCTCCAGTATAATGGAACTAGATGGCACTAAGCTTGTGGTGCTCAAAACCCGACAGCAATGTCTCTTTCCAGAAATCATGACCCAGTTACTACTTAGATGATTCACAGACCTTGCTGTGAGCAATCGGCAACCTCAACCTCCGTGGCTGAGAAATGAAGCCAATGCGGCAGTGCCAAAAACTGCAGCTCCTTGAACGGCCGCTTGAGGCTGGCTCCAAAACAGAGTCAGTCCCACAGACGCCCAACTTTACAGCAGAAATAAACATGCTTACAGCCTGGTACAAAAAAATGTTTTGGTCTCTGTAGCAGTGTGACACAAAACACTTTTTTCCATGACAAAAATNGCTCCTTGAACGGCCGCTTGAGGCTGGCTCCAAAACAGAGTCAGTCCCACAGACGCCCAACTTTACAGCAGAAAAAAAAAAACATGCTTACAGCCTGGTACAAAAAACTGTTTTGGTCTCTGTAGCAGTGTGACACAAAACACTTTTTTCCATGACAAAAATGAGACAATGAGGAGCTGAAAATAGATTCTGATAATAAAACACTAAGAGGAAATCTATATTTCATATTCATTGACAAGACGTCAGTGGTGGACTATTGGACATTGAAAGCCAAGAATGGCCATGCTTGTACTTATCTTTAAATGTGGCACGAGCAACAGGCTGTAAACTCCAGGACATAGTCTGCACCAGGATGTTTCGGTTGGTGTGAGTTGTGAGCTATAATTCAGCAGTAAATAATCAGCCATGTGTGTCTGACTGTGGATGGTGGAGCTGCTGAATGGATTTGTGGAGTTTGTTAGTTGCAGCAGTGGCTGTTAGCAGCTAGCTCCGCTCATTAGCCACTGAACGGTAGCAGAGCAAGCAGCTAACGAAAGCTGCACTTCATTACCTATCTCAACATAACTCCACGGAGATTCAAATTGTCTCGGGAAGGTTTCTGGGTTGATGGTGTTTGACAGACAGGTTGGAGGCTCAGTTATCTGTGAGTGTAGCTGTGCTGTAAGTAAATGTTCATTATTTTGAACAGTATGTGGTTGTGAGCAGTTTCATGAAGGAATTACTTCCTTTCTACCAAACTACACATGGCGAACTTATCATCACGCAGAGAGAGGCATGAGGGAAGGCAAACATCTCTATGGTTGATATCTTGGCAAGACTCCAGGTAAGAGGAACCTTTAACTTCTTTTTTAACTTCTTTTGTTGCTTAAACCCTGAAATAAGAGGAATTATTATTTTAGAGCTGCAACTAACAACTATTTTCATTTCTGAGTAATCTGTTGATTATTTTCTCAATTTATCTGTTCATTGTTTTGTCCATCAAATGTCTGATCACGATTTCCCCAAAGTTGACATATTCAACCGTTAAAAACCCCAAAGATATTTAACTAAATATCACTGAAGATTAAGAATATCAGCACATCAGGAGCTGCAACCAGAGAAATTTTAACATAATTAATGTTCAGTTGACAGACTAATGGATGAATTTACTAATTGTTATTGTTTTAGCTCGGGAATATTTAAATTAATCCAAGTATTAAAATCCTGTAATATCCTGTAATATCCTATTACTTGCTGTCTTTACAGATTTAATGTCAGTTGAAAAAAACACCTTAATCCGTCAACTTTTTTTTAAATTTATTTATTTATTTTTTTTACCTCTGCTGTGTTTGTACCTGTGCGCACATGTACACGTGAAGATTTGTGTGAGAGTGTGTGTTATGAGATGGATGCAGGTTACCAAAACCCAGCAGATCTGATCTCATCCTCTTTACACACACACACACACACACAGTCTTCTTTATCAAAACGGAGTCTTCGGAGGAGCAGAGAGGACAGGACCGGACAGGACCGTAGTATTTTCATTCTTTTGTTGGTTCCCGTGTGCTTGCTGCTGAGAGACCCGCTGGGTTCTGCGCCCGGCTTAGTGATGGCACGGACAAGCTCGGGCATGTGGGACACACTCTGTGACATCTGTGGTGGAAAACTCGGCGAGGGCAGCGGTGCCTCGATGCTAATTCTTATGATTTTTATGTTTATGTTTATCCGACCTCAGGAGGGATTAGCGTCTTGTGTGGCATGCCACAGACATAAATCTGACAGATAATTTACCCTTATCATACATCAGATACAAAGATAAAGAACAACTGTACCTGGTAGATTCCAAACCAGGGACTCTTACTGTACCACCCAAAAACAAGCGTCTGTGTATTAAGGTTCATATTTTTCATTCATATTTTTAGTTTATGAATGTTTATTAAAAATAAAAGTTCATATGTTACCAACTTTGTTTTTGTCCCCTCTGATCCACAGTCTTTTCTTATCAGAGGAGGGGGATGCTGATGTGTGACTTGTTTTTTCTTTATCCTTAATTTTTTTTAAAATCCTGGAGTTGAAAAAAAAAAACCTAATTTATCATTTGCATGCTGGTTAGTTTGTGCAAATTGTTTATTTTTGGCCAAATTTTAAATGAGACAAAATAAAGTGGTTTTGATGAAATATCATTATTTTAAGCTCAGATTTGATTGGGGTTTTTTTTTCTGACCAAAGTGGTTGGCCCTTTGTGTCCAAGGACCACTGGGAATTTGAATATCCAAAGATAATTTCTGTTTTGACAGTTTCTGGCTGTGATAAATGCTGTAATTTTGGCTATTTTTTATGTAAAATGCCTTCTTGTCTTGTTGTGCCTTTTATGTCTTTGAAAATCTGCAGCACAATAAATACAAAAAAAAAAAATTGTATGCCCCTAACCTGACTCAAATTTAAAAACATAACTCCCTCCCAATGCCTGAAAAATTATTCAACATGCCCCCCCCCCCTTTGCACCACCCCCTTCACTCTCATGAGTAATGAATAGTCCCTTAAGCAGGATTTATACTTCTGCGTCTAATCAACGCTGAATCTACGGTTTAGGCTCTGTGTAGATGTAAAGCCTACGCCTTACCCTACAGCGTAGATTGACGTGCACCTCCACAGAAATGTAACTACACATCACAGCGATGCAGACCTCCTGTCTGTTTCTGTAAACTGAATCCATTTCCCTCAGTGGAAACAAAGCTTTTGTTTACTTTAATTTCACAGATAAGAAACAATAAATTGTGAAGACAATAAAGCCTCCACAGAAATAGCATTGTAAGTCTTGTGTGTGATTTATCCTGGCTTCATATGAGCAGAGGAAATCTCTGCTCGTCGCTAGGCTAATTTATACAATGTAAAATGCCATAGGCTTGTGCTAATAATGTTAGCATGTTGTTTCGTCAGAGAACGTTCTGACTTGTAATAGAACTGGTAATGTTACTTTTGTTAAATGCTGCTGTTGTCCCTCAAATTTTCACTACTAAGCCATGTTTAATGTGTGTTTAATGTGTGTTTTGGGTGTGTTTTGAAATCCCATTGCCATTCAGTGATTTGGAAGTGTAACTGCAGAGTGACACAAACAAACAACCGCACAAGAATAAATGATCACAACGGCGTAGGCCACTTGCGTAGGCTCAGCATAGAGCTGACGAACAAGTATAAATCCACCTTTACTCCCAAACGCTTTTGCACTTTGTGTTCTGTGCTTTTATTAATACTAAATACTGTAGTCACGTTCTCCACACTGTAAATCTACATGCAGAATCTATTGCATGTCTGTCTGTCCTGAAGTGAAATGACAAACAGCCTGAGAGCTTAATCCACCACTGTGTTATAAAAAATATATTTCCAGTGATGAATTTTTGGCTGCCAGCAGTGGTAAATGTTTATATACTGTATTTTATCATGTGAGTTCAAACTGTCTTGTCTTGTAGCAACGACCAAATGTCACAGATTAAAAGGTCAATGACTACATAACATAAAAATAAATCTCATACTTCATCTTTTACGTCTTTTCTGGGGTGTACTATTTGTTTGGCAGCATCTTAAAGAAAGAAGTAAGTCCACAGTATGACTGCTAGATGCTGGTAATGCTGATGTTATGTGTCCTGCCTCGGTAAAGCCTCCTGTTCTGTACATCTGGCTCCGGCAGAGGGAGAGTTCAAACGAACAAATACCAGTTTAGTGATGGCATGAGCAGGCTCGGGCATGTGGGGCTAAAACGTGACATCCACCGCATTGAATCAGCAGCATTACTGAGAGATTCGCAGTATTAAGTCCATCTATTGTCAGGCTGCTGCAGGTCTCCTCATCCCGCACTGGAAAACTACAGTGAATGCATGAAATATCAGGGACACTTAAAGTGATGATTGATTGATCAGTAATTGCTGTTATTACAGCTCATCTATCACAGCAGGAGACGGAGACTTTAAAGCTTTGATGCAGACATTTTGCAGAGTTTTAGCTGTAAGGCATCGGGTGCAAAGTCATACATATCTGAAAGTCAATAATAAATTTCATATGACAGTTTCATGTTAAAGCTCACAGTGAAATACAGAAGAGAAGCAGAGAGTGATAGTTTGTTAAATACTCCTACATATTTCCTACGTGGTATCTTCTTGATACTGTATATAATTTTATATTTCTCTAAAGTGCTGTTAGAACTATTGTTTTGAAAAGTGCACTGTGAATAAAGTTTACTAATAGAAATCTAAATTTGGAAACAAATGCATCCAATCCAGAGGTTCTTCTGAAGCTTTAAGAGCAAGTCCAAGCAAAGTTTGAAGTTCTTTAAGGAAAGAAAAGTCGACTTAGATTGCAACTAAAGATTCAAGTCTTGCAGGCACCTGAATGCTAAAAGCACCTGTGTTACTAGTTTTTTCAGCTGCGTCCAAGTCTGTCTCTGCATCCTGTGTAATTATACAAGGCTTACCTGGTACTCTTTTCATCACCTGTTATTGTTTGGGATACCAGGTAAAAAACCTGAGACTTGATTTTTTTTTTTTTTTGGTTCATGTATCAAGTTCATGCAGATTAATATTCATGTGTTAGCTGTATGCAGAACCTACCACATAGCCTATGCATGTGGCCTACGCCACAGTGTTGTGAGCATTTATACTTGAACTTCTGTGAAGTGCTGTAAAGTTTAGTTGACTCAAAACACACATTAAACGCACATTAAACATGGCTTGATAGCGACAATATCAAACACAAGTTCTTCACTATAACTCGCAGGATTCACAGACAAAGCACTTGTCTTTATCTGGACACATTTTCCCCACAAAGAAAACATGCTAAGGTTTTTAGCACAAGCCTATGGCATTTTACATTGTATAAATTAGCCAAGCGGCTAGCGGAAATTTCCTCTGCTCATATGAAACCAGGATAAATCACACATACGACTTAAAATGCTATTTTTGTGGAGGCTTTATTGTCTTCACCATTTATTGATTTTTATCTGTGAAAAAAACTGTAATTAAAAGCTCTGTTTCCACTGAGGGAAATGGTTTCAGCTTACAGAAATAGACAGGAAGTCTGCGTTGCTGTGATGTGGAGTTACATTTGTAGGGAGGTGCATGTCAGGCAACGGCGTCGACTTGACTTGAATGACTTCATTAGGAAAAAAGACTTAAAAACTAGACTCAAATCAGACTTGACTTGAATAAAGTGGGATTTATACTTCTGTGTCGAATCTACGCTGGACCTATGATCAACTTCTGGCCAATGGGCCAGATTTGGCCCTCAGGAGGGTGCCGAATGGCCCGCTTGCCATTTTTTAATTCACAATTAAAATGAATTGATTCACAATGGGTATTTCTTTTTTTTCTTTCAGTGTAAATAAGATGCCAGAGTGCACCTAAACTGCGTAAGATGATGCAACTGTGAGGACAGCAAACATTTATAGGCAAAAATTGGGCAATTTATTTATTATATATACACTGATAAATATTATTATGTTTAATTTGTTTTTTATTGGCCCCTGGCCTCCTGGCATTTTAGAAAAGCAGCCCCCAGGTAAAGCAAGAGGGGTATCTCTGCCTTATATTTACATAAGACACCTGCACAAAAAGACAACCAGAAACTGTAAAAATCAGAGCAACCTCAGAAAGAAAAGCAAAGACTGACGGACACATGATATGTACTCTTTATACAGAGTGGACAGAAGGAGCAGTAGAATGACATGCTGAGGACCAACAAGTCACAGTAAAAAAGTAAAAACAGCATTTGTACATACTCCACTCAACCTCCATCAAGCTACAAGCTGTGGCTTTTTCAGATGCACAACATAACCACAGAATAAGCTGCTTGTTGTTTAAGAGTTGCATATGCATGCTGTACATCTTGTCATTAATGTTGTGTAAAGACCTACAACAGGCGGAGCCTCATGCTGTGCACTCATGCCTGCTTTCTTATCCAGTGACCAAATAACAGACTGGCAAAGCCAAATATATCTTGAAAGTCCCATAACTGGACCTTTATTATCTTTCATAATCATAAATTATGAGGAATTCCTGAACAGAATAAGCTAAAATCAATGGGCCGCTGTGGCTGCTTGTTTAAAGCTTGTTCATTAAAACAGGCGGGCTAATTAAAATGACTGTCGGTCAAAAGCGTCTCCACGCTGGAATTATATTACACACACTATAATCAATCAGGACGAAGATTCAATTTAAAAGCAATCAGCATTTGGTGGGTTTTCTCGAATCAATGGTAATCCGATGATAATTCTGACCCGTGGCTGATCTTTATTTTAAGTCACAAATGTTTCTGCTCCCTCAATAGACTTATGGGAACGGGTGCCAGGCGTGTTGGGGACGCTTCAAATCCCTGTCATGGCTCTGCACACTACATTACCCAGCAAAATGGCCTTAGCTGTCCTTTCTTAAAGCGATACCGTCAGGCAGCAGCACATTCTGGGGTCGGATCAATAGATTAAAGAGTGCTTTGGATGTGAGAGGTGGAGAGCTACTGAGAGCTACTGACAAGGACTTTTGATTGTCCCTCGACTCAGATTGAGTTTTGGTATTCAGCCTGTTACATGCATTGTCCGTTTTCAAAATACACCTCTGTTTTCACAGGAAATGTACAGTTTGCATACAGTCTCTTTCAAAATAAAAGCACTACATCGGTACAACATCGCAATTTTTTTCCTTCAACAACTAACACGTGGTTGGGTTTAGGAAAAATCAGACCACAAGACAAAAATTAGCTAGCTAGCCACCCCCCGGTCCCTCCACCTCACTCCCCCGCTACTTTGCTGGGAGGAGAAGGACGTATGACGCCAAAGACGTTCCAGTGGAAGTTCATCCTTCGATTCAGCGATTTTATGCCCGTAAGACGCAATTTATACCCACGCTTGAAGCGAGTCAATACAAAATATTTAGAGTTCAAACACGCATGAGTAACGCAAAGCAAAAATTCGCATCGCATTTGGTTTAAACACATTAGACTCTTTTTGTTAAGTCTGTGCTCGTTTTTTTGGGGTCGCTTTGCGGGCATGCTTGTGGAGGCAATTGTTGCCAATGCTGGATTAGCAACTTTCACTGCAGGATTCTCAGACATTGAATCAGGCTTTCACCATCTGAAGGGACGTGCATGCACATCTGCATTTATAGAACAGCCAGTAGCAACTTCCTCTCTCTGAAATGACCTGTGATTGGCCAAAATCTCCCACCACGAGCTAGATTTTCCAAAGCCTGAAAACAGAAGCCAGAAGTCTAGTTTTCTCTCAGACCACTTAAGTTGCAATATGCTCAAAGTTCATTGTGGTTTTTTTGTCCAATGACAGCAAAATCAAACTGCCTTGCTCAGCTTTAAGTACTCAAAACTTTAGTGTGTGAACCAAGATTTGTGATTATTCATTTCTGGGTGACCTTTGTGGATAATATAACGGACTCAGTTCAGTCATTTATCATCCAGTCTACTTTTCCTTAAAATCAACAACTGGGGCCTTTTTGATAGGAACTACTCTTAAGCACCTCTGCTTCCATAAATACAGATTAAATCAAAATCATAATTATTAGAGAAATATCTTAAACTGTACCTTGGAAAGTAGCACAATTAAAAAAAAAAGTACCAAAGCACAGTAATCACTGCTCATACTCAACGTCTCATGGTGGAGAGTAGTAATTATGTTTTCAGTTTCATACTCTTCATGTAACAGAGAGCAGCCTGAAGACAGAAAAGGCCCAGCGGAGACGATACGAACAGCAGATTTGATCCATCACGAGACAGCCGAAAAGAGAGCCCTTCATCATTACAACATTTATCATATCTTGCAGCCTAAACTGGAGTTAAGAGGCACGTCTGAGCTGACAACCAGCACTTAAAAACTTCAAACATACTCTTACGCTGAGCTTTAAACCTCATCCACGTCCCTGTTGGGAGTTTTCCACCAGAAATACACAGTTTGGTGGAGCGACCAAAATAACCTCCTGTGTGTTTAAGTATGCCTCCTCCGAGCGTTTACACCTTTTATGAATTTATGGCTGCGCTTATCTCCCTCAAACCTCATGATAACAGAGAGTCTACCTGCCATATGCCACTGAATCCAAGTCATAAATCTATTAAGCAGTGCTATGATTAGATCACTCCACTCCTGGCTTGCAGCACGAGCATCAGACGGGCAGTTGTTCAATGGTCTGTTGTCGTTACAGCTTGTTTTTTAACCTGGCAGCTGAGGACAAGAGGATCCACGTCAAGACTGTCAGCAATAAAAGAGGAATTGGAGAACGGCTTCCCAGTTTCACTGAGATAAAAGCTCTTTTGGCTGCAGCGATTCAGCACTTGACCTGCTGCGTCTGCGTGTTTGGAGGTTCAGACTCAAACAAAATTTGAAACAGCAGATTTTTGTGCCATTTGTCTCTGACGAGTCCTGCAGAGAAGTCTGTGTTCTGGTTTTCAGTGTATGTGCGTTTGGGTTGGGGCGACTAAAAAGGGATGCCGGGGTGAGGACAGTTATTGCAGCTGCCAAAGACTGAAGTCAGCATAACTTAAACTTTTGAATCACGTTGTCTGCAGACATATCAAAGCTTCGCAGAGTACTATGCAGAGGTGGAAACAGAAGGATTCAGTGCTAATTATACAGCATGGAGATGCTCCTGCACCTCCTGCTAAACTGATGTCATGCCTCGTGTCGACCCAGTAATCAAGTGAGTCAAGAGGAAAGAATGTCTAATAACGGAAGAGCCTACTCTCACTCCGACTGATCAAAACAACAGTTTTCATAGCGCCAGTAACTGTTGAGAGGTGCAAACAGACAATCAGTGTTTGGGGTTTCAGCATTCGTCACCTGGTACAATATGACTCTTGTTAAACAGTTTGAAACAGCAGCAGCAGGAGACGTTGGTTATTTGATTTGTAACAGGACATTTTTTTTGCTTTGATCCTGCACACAGTAGCTCAACAGGCTCTGTGAGTAATCAGTTTGCTTCTGACTCGTGCACACTCACTGTTAAGCATTACATCAGACACAGCTTTGCACATCTGTTCACCAAAGATGCTACGAGCCAGCGGATATATCTGCAGGTCATCAAATGTTGAACGATTTTCAACTTCTTGTCTACACCGTGCCCTTGACAAAAAAAAAAAAGTGTCCTGATCGCAGCACTGGAGCCGCCCCGCCAGGAAAGTCACACTGAAATATGTTGAGTTCAAAAAGATGTCTGTCTCCTGAGTTGTGTCACTGTGTGAAGAAGCTCTAACGTGTACCACAAAGCTAAAGACCCCCTAATCATTGGGGTGGGAATCTCTCAGCACCTCATGATTCAATTCGATTCAGATTCGAATGACTAGTACATTTGGGTCATGCTGTTTATTTTATGGACATTGAGTCTGAGGTAACTGACCAGCCAAGAAATGAAGCAAGGCACAAGCAGGACAGAGGAGGACGACAAGCTGATTTATAAAAGCATTTAAAAAATGCTTTGTAAATGTTTCATGAAGGGATGCACGATATCGGATTTTTTGCCCATATCCCTTATGTAACAACTTGTTTGGCCGAAAACCAAAACTGATATATTCACTTTTTTCCCACCGAATTTTAGTGATCATCGAGTCTCTTCTGTCGTAGAATTAACATCATATTATACATGCATACGCTTATGGTGACGGCCCACCAGCAGATGGAGACATGAAATACAATACATTTTAATGTATGTGATATTCTTTCATTGTTCAAATTAAGAAAAAGCATGTTGGCTGATTCTGATATTTTTTGTCTGAAATTGTTGCACGTCTAAAAATACGTTTGCACACTGACTCAGTGTCTGTCATCCATCATTAAAGTTGTTTTTCACATGCATCAAAAGCCTTTACAGAGCGGTATGAGAGAAGAAAAGTTGTGACAGGACACAGCACAGTATCATCCCATAACTCAAATAGCCTACTTTCAACAGGTCAGATAGTTATACTCAGGTGGATGATGATGAAGAGGAGGTGGAGTAGGAGGACGACCGTACACAGACAGAGAGAGCGTGCAGCAGTGCAGAGACAGAGAGGAGGACAAATCAGTCCCTCCAGGTAGCCGCGGTGCCAAATGCAAGACGCCAGCAGACAGTGGTGAAAGCCAAGGCGTTAACTCCAAAGCAAAGATGAAGGGTGAAAGTGTGTCAAGGTTTATCTGCGTAACTTTTTTTCCAGATTACACATTAAAACAAACACAAGAAAAAAAACTCACTTAGTGTGCAAAGGCCTGAACACGACACACATGACGACTTTTCTGCTTCGAGATGTAACCTTTGAAGAGAGAATTGCGATGCATCTAAGAATCAATTTTCCCCCCGTGTGTATGTGATCATATCAAGATGACTCAGACAGTAGATTAAAGATCACACTGAAGGATCACCCATAAAAATGTCAACCCCTAACCCCTTCAAAAAAAGAGGCTGTTCTTGATGCAACTTTCACTTTCCCACAGGTGCTGGTGACAGGTGGGGGTCGCGGGGAGCGGGGCAGAGGCCTCGCCAGCGTGGCCGGCTGCCACAGCGGGTCAGGGGATCATCTTCCGCCCAGCTGCTGATGCCCTGTTATCCCCGAGTCATTCATCACGGCTCGCTGAGAGTCAGAAATGCGCTGCCCCCCCGAACCTCCCAGCTCCCAGCATTCCTCACTTTCCCCTGTGGATCTCCGCCGCTGATAGCTGTCAGGACTGCGCTGATGTACCCAAACACCCACCCACCATGTATTTGCATGTATTTGCAAAGCTGGTTTGAATCTGTTTTCAGAACCACATGTCACTCTTCATGTCTGTCTGATCTCATCGCTGCAGCTTGAGTCTTTCAAATCACTGCAAAGTCATGAACTTACAGACCCAGGCAGTGTGTGTGCAAGTTAAAGCTCCTTCACTACAAACTGTATATTTTACACTTCTGCAAACCAATTTTGCAATGCATGCATTAAAGTTTAGATTTTTACTATCTTTACTATCTTCCCATGCAGCTAGTAGTTTTCAGTAGTCTTCGGACCTGCTTGAGTTGTGAAATCTGTCCATATCCCAGTTTATTTTGTACGTGGTGCTCCAACAGTTCGTCCAGAAAGATGCACAAGTGCCCACGTGAGCAGACTGAGTCACGCTATTCTTGTTATGGACACTTAATCAAGACAACTCGCCAACAAATGAAGCAATAAACCAGAAAAAGCAGGGAAGAAGAAGACAACCAGCCAATATAAATAAACAACCAAAATATTCAAAAAACTGTCTCTGCACGTTTCATGAGTGGGTTCAACATGTGTGTAATGCTTAAAGGAAGCACACAATAATGATGAATGTAAACAAGTGTGTTTACAAGAAGTAAACAAGAAAACTCAGTGTACATTTAATGCAGACTTGATGTTCATTATGCCACTTAAAGTTTTAAGAGTCTGTTGCTTTTCATATCAGGCAAAATGACTGAAAACCAATGGATGTCTGGAACAGTTGTAAATGCACTGAAGGGTTGACACCTTCTGGTCAGCTGGTCGTAGGGCTGCAGCAATATACCGGTTTCAAGGTATACTATGATATAAAAGCTGATGGTTATCATACCGTGTACATATGCTTATCTACGATATGGAAAAAAAATGCAACTGGACGGACAAGCTCCCCTTTATTTTAGTTATTTTCTAAGAGGAGACTTTTTACTCACACTACCATGAACAAAATGGTTTCAAGTTTCAATTATAGAAATAAAACGTGTCTGCGAATATTTTCTGAGACAGTTATCGTACAGTGAAAAACTCAAGTTGGTTGATTGGTTGATGAGCTCTTGTCCGATCAAACTGTCATTGATCTCACAATCACTGGTGTTACTTTCATAAGGCTGCGCCCACAAGAGTGTTTTTTTTTCCAGCTGAAAACACCCGCCGCTCTTCTGCAAACAACCAGCAAGCATGGAGCGCTTTGGAGGCATTTTTTCAGCTGCGATCACAGACTGTATAAATAATAGACGTAGCTACCGTGAGTCTGGCATTTTGGCTGTCACATTGTTGCGTTTTTGGAGACAGAAGTGACCATATTTGGATGAGAGGTTGGAGCTGTGTAGGAGCGAGAGATGGATCTGACTGAGGAGCCGAGGACACTTTCGGCAGACAGCCTGTCAATCAAACGGCCCCGCCCTCAAATATGCATAATTATAAAGTCTTAATAAAATACAGATTAACAGGTGAGTTCTATATAAAGTCCCCATACAGTTGTCATGAATGTTGTAAAGTTGGACATTTTAAAATGGAGGTCTATGAGCATCGACTCGCTCTTGAAGCCAGCCTCAAGTGGCCATTAGAGGAACTGCAGCTTTTGGCACTTGAGCATTGGCTTTATTTTTCAGCCCCTGACCACTTGGGTGAGGTGGCGGCTTGCAGTTGGTTGATACGGAGAATCCACAGGAGTAAAAATGCTGGCACAAGGTAAAGCACTTATTCTGGCCCTTCTTCTGTAAAGGACAGGCTGAATCGACAGAGAGGACGGACCCACCGGTCTCAGCCCTTCGACACGCTGCTGCCTTTTGTAGCATGCTGTAAATACACCGCGCTCCCATTGCAAAGAATCAAAAAAATATGCTGGCCTCAGGAAAGAAATGCTACTGTGGCTGATTTAGTTAATCTAGAGATAACAAGCAGATTTCTTTTCTTCCCACGGAACCAATCGATTAGTTGATGAGTAAGTAGAATTTCAGTTGACCGAGATTTTCATTGGTTGATTACAGCTTTAATGCACTGAAATGTCGTAAACGTAACAACCTGGTTTTCAAAATGGTTAGCAGTGATGTAACATGTACATTCTAATAAATCAAATAAACATGCAAAAACACTCGCACGACTGATCTGAGATGCTCTCTGTGCATGGTTCTCATTTGCTGCCAAGCAACAGCAGCAATAAATGTTCCTACAATGAAGACACATGCAGCGGAGTTCAAACTGGCTCCTGATACAGAAAACAGCCTGCATGGTAACACACACACACACACACACACACACACACACACACACACACACACACCCCCTGAGACACCCACACCCCCACACACACACCCTGTTTTGACAGAAGTCTTCTTGAGCAGTGTGTTGGCTGTTTGCACACGGCTCGATGTTCCTCCTGTACGTGCTTGCCCTTTGACAACACATTGAGTGTAAAATATATCCAGGAGACTAAAGTAATCCACGGCCTGACTGAGTGCTGATAAAGGACTGACTGATGCTGAGGTTAAGTAAAGATGAAGTCAGAGAGGGGGCAGCGTTAGCACACATATTGACGAACCCTTTGGCAGGGTGGTCGGCAGTTAACTTCATGTCTTTATTGATCAGGTGATTGAAGCGATTGATTGAGTCGATGTTGATGGATTGGAGGTGAGCGACTGCAGGGAAGGTAACAACTGGCTCGCAGCAGCACTGGGACGGTTACTTCAATACAATACATAAGCTATGACTTTGTTTACATGCACACTGATATTCCACTATTATTCTGAGAATGTCAGTATTCCAAATTTGATACGGGTCATGTAAACAGTTTTTTCTGTTTAGATATTCAGAATTAGGCCTTTTTTTTATTTTGCATTTTCTGATTTTCCGAAGACGTGGGATATGCTGGGTTTTTGGAGTATTATCTGGACATGTATACAGCACATTGAGAATACGCATCTCAACTGGGTTTCTCACAGCAGCTTGTGATGTAATGGATAAAAAATGTGCACTTAACATAAAAGAAAAAAAAGAAAACATTTTAAAAATGCACGCTAATTTTGATTCCTTTAATTTGTTGGAAAGATGTGTTTAAAAACAATTTTTAATGTGTCTTTATTGCTCTAACTGTAATCGAATGCTTCAATATTTAATAGTGCAACTGGGTTGTCCAAAATGTATCGGACAAATTAAATACAATTTCTGCCAGTCAATAACTGTCTGAGGTCAAATACAACTGCAGACACTTGGTATCGTCCCTGGCGATGCTCTGTTAGACATGTCGTTTAATCATTACTTCTTTTTGCATGTTTCACTGGCTCTTTTCCCTCGATCTTTAACAAGTGAAACAAATTATGATCAGTAAGACTGAGGTCAGGTGACTGACCCAACCAATGGAGACCTTTCGACTGTTCTTGTCTGTACGTTTAGGAGCATTAATGATACTTGGCAAACAGTCCTACACTGTTCACCAAATATGGAGGTAAACAGCCTCAAATGAAAGCTGAGAGTTTACTCTTTAACCTCATACTCATTGTTTCTTTTCAAATCCACTGTGCTGCAGCACTGAGCCAAAACTATGAAAAATGTGCCACTCTCCTGTAATCAGTCTGCAAACATCAGAATGTAAAGCAGGCGTACAAGGATCCTTAAAACACCTCAAACATCATATTAAACGTGCTCTAATCAGGAGTTTTTGTCTTCACATGTTCTGAAACATACAGACTCACATGTATGCTCTTAAACAGAGGGATCAGAGGTCATTTGGAAAGTCAGGAGGAGGTCATGCTTCAGCGTCTTGCTCAAGGACACTTGAACACAATGGCACAAGGACAGAGGTCCAGTAGACACACTGGCTGCTTGAACCTGAGACCACCCAGTTACTAAGACAGTGTCTCCAGCCAACAAGCCAACCTGCCTGCAGCGAGTAAACAGCCAAGGTCTATAACTCCAAAAGATGAAAAAAAAAAAAAAAAAAAACCCAAGCCATGTATACACAGCCGATGACTGATAGAGGTGTATTTTATGTGTCTGAAAGACATCGTAAAACCACATCACGATGATGCTCTAACTTGGTGTCTGATCTGGAGAGACTGTAATTTTGTCTTTTGGATTCAGTCATCACTGTGAACCTGGATAGAAGGTCATGACTTTATGTCTGAAGTGTTAATGTTGAGCCAAGAATTTTGTAATTTACAAGTTCACTGTGCAGAAAATACGTATATTACCTGGACTCTGAGACAGGCCAAGTCAGATGCAGTGTAAATAAGTAAATTTATCAAGTTTATGCAGGCTGCACACTTAGAAATACAACCCAGCCGCCAGAAAAAAAAAGTTGTAATTGTACTGCAAACCACTGATATGTTATATTTACACGTTATTATGTAGTGGACAAGTTGAACCTTTACATTTCAATAATGCTGTGGTTAATGTGTGGTCACATTGTTTGTTTGCTGCCTAAAAAGCCACTGGAAAAGAGCAACCTGTTGCTACAAAACACCCACTTTTGCACCTAAAAGGCCACTGGAAAAAGAGTGACAAGTTGCTATAAAACACCCACTTTTGATGCTTAAAATGCCACTGGAAAAAGAGTGAGAAGTTGTTACAAAACACCCACTTTTGATGCCTAAAATGCCACTGGAAAAAGAGTGAGAAGTTGCTACAAAACACCCACTTTTGATGCCTAAAATGCCACTGGAAAAAGAGTGAGAAGTTGCTACAAAACACCCACTTTTGATGCCTAAAAAGTCATTGGAAAAAGAGTGACAAGTTGCTATAAAACACCCACTTTTGATGCCTAAAAAGTCACTGGAAAAAGAGCAACAGGTTGCTACAAAACACCCACTTTTAATGCCTAAAAAGCCACTGGAAAAGGAGTGCCAGGTTGCTACAAAACACCCACTTTTGATGCCTAAAAAGTCACTGGAAAGGAAGTGACAAGTTGCTACAAAACACCCACTTTTGATGCCTAAAAAGTCACTGGAAAAGGAGTGACAGGTTGCTACAAAACACCCACTTTTGGTGCCTAAAAAGTCACTGGAAAAAGAGCAACAAGTTGCTACAAAACACCCACTTTTGGTGCCTAAAAAGCCACTGGAAAAAGAGCGACAGGTTGCTACAAAACACCCACTTTTGGTGCCTATAAAGTCACTGGAAGAAGAGCGACAGGTTGCTACAAAACACCCACTTTTGGTGCCTAAAAAGCCACTGGAAAAAGAGCGACAGGTTGCTACAAAACACCCACTTTTGGTGCCTATAAAGTCACTGGAAAAAGAGCGACAGGTTGCTACAAAACACCCACTTTTGATGCCTAAAAAGCCACTGGAAAAGGAGTGACAGGTTGCTACAAAACACCCACTTTTGGTGCCTATAAAGTCACTGGAAAAAGAGCAACAAGTTGCTACAAAACACCCACTTTTGGTGCCTAAAAAGCCACTGGAAAAAGAGCGAAAGGTTGCTACAAAACACCCACTTTTGGTGCCTATAAAGTCACTGGAAAAAGAGCAAAAGGTTGCTACAAAACACCCACTTTTGATGCCTAAAAAGTCACTGGAAAAAGAGCAACAGGTTGCTACAAAACACCCACTCTTGGCACCTAAGAAGCCACTGTAAAAAGAGTGATGAGTTGCTACAAAACATCCACTTTTGGTGCCTAAAAAGTCACTGGAAAAAGAGCGACAGGTTGCTACAAAACACCCACTTTTGGCACCTAATAAGCTGCTGTAAAAAAACAGCAATGAGTTGTTTAATCAGAATCAGTTTTGTTGTTTGTTGGTTTTGAACGGCAGTCTGCAGCTTGGCAGGCCTTTCCTGTAGGTGATACCCCTTTCACCATCCCCTCCACCTCATTCACTTAAGAAACGCTGATATGAAATGTATGAAATGTACAAATGAAACACATTCTTGGTTTACAGAAACATATAATACCAATATTTTTCTAATGGCGTCTGGGCTGATACCTAAGCACCTTAAAGATAAATCAGTCTCTCTGTTGAGTATAAAAAGCATCACAAATGTCTACATTCATACAGCAGTAGCCACTGTCCACGTTGCATCACACATAACTGCAGCCACAGTTAATTTAGTCTCAACAAAACAAAAATTGGAGCAGCAAAAATATTATTTAGGCTCATTCATTTCAATTTAAATTAAAAGGAGAACCTAGGGAACCTATCAGAGTGCAGCAAGAAAGTTTAAATCAATTTTCTTGTTTGAAGAATTCAATTATTTTTTTGCTAAATAACTGGTTTAAGCTCAAGCAGGAAAAAGAAACTGCAAAACAAATGTTTTCTTTCCATCTTTCTTCAATAAAGTTGTGAGTTTATAAAGAAAAAATTAAAGAGCAACATTCAAATTTCCCTCCAAAAATACAAATGCAAAGTAGTTCTAGATTGGCTACCCATACACAGAAACCCCGCCCCTCTGGCTCTTACCACATTGTAGCAGGACTTCTTGTCTGATCCAGTGAAGTGATACGGGTCCTCTGTGTTGCACCTGTGCATGTACATCTTGAACATGTTGTTGATGTGTTTCAGGGATATAGCGCAGACGGCCGAGTTAGGGGTCGGCTCTGGAGAGTTCGGCTTCCCCTGGGCAAAGGCAGCGAACAGCACGTCATCACTTTCCTCCACTTTAAGCTGCTTCTGCAGTTCAACATCATTGCCCGCCTTGGTGACGTGGGCTGCCTGGAGGATGTTGAATACCTTGACGTCGTCCAAGAAGCGACGTCGCCTTTTATCTGTGCTGATGCATTCAAGGGGCATCTCCACGTAACGGCGGATCACGAGGTCTGAGGAGCACATGCGGACTATACGGGTGTGGTAGGCCTGGGAGTGCCTGCTCACCCTCTGCACTGTGAGAAAGTAGGTGAAAGGTCCACTGTGGAAGGAGTAAACGTAACGCAGGTAGTAGTTTCCACGTAGAGAAGGAATCAGGTCCATGTAGGAGTGGTTGGAGAAGAAAGAGAAGCCATTCTGGCTCGTCTTCATCTTCCGTAGTGAAAGGGTGTGGGGATTTGTTGCAGAGGCTGACATGTTTCCTAGTCCTGGGATCTCAGAGTTCCCAACAAAGAACGTGATGACGTTGCTTTCCACATTGAGCACCTGAGATCCTGAAGGGCTGACCACAACATCCGCATCAATCGGTTGACCCTTTCCTAGATTCACCTTGTCGGCAAAGCAGTAGACATCTTTGTCTACAGTTTTCGGGCTAATGCCGTCATCCAGGACGTGACGACGGCAAACACCATTGTCTGCCGAGCCGCAGCTGTACAACCCCTTGTCATAAATGTGCTCCACCACCAAAGCAATGTTGTGGTTGTCCTCCCTGCCGTTGGTCACTTTCTGGCCGCAAGTCTCATTGGCAAGCAGCGGCCCCGTGTGATACTCTGACAGCTTTGTAAGATTCGGAGCCAGGGCGTAGATTCTGTTCACAGCCCCGGCGTAGATGATCCCATCCAGCGTCACCATGTTCTGGATGGGGAAGTCTGCAGTGAACGTTGGGAGCTCGTAGGTGACGGAGAGGTTCAGCTTGTTGGTCTGGGGTGATTTATCACACTGGGCCTGAACAGTGGGGCACAAAGCCCACAGCAGCATGACGGCATGAAGCGAGCGGAGATTCATCCTGTTCCAAAAATAAGAGACATGAAAAAATTAGTAGGTAAACCGTCTCTGCTGGAACACAGAGAACTCAAAACATCCATCACAAATATCTTTGAATAGGTGGCCTCAATTGTCTGGAGTGTGACTGTGTGGAAAAAGGCGCAGTCTGCACTGAATAGGGACGACTGAGGAGAAACAAGAGGGACATCAAAATCCCTTTTTAGACTCATAAATGGAACTGTGTCAGGGTTTAAAACCAGGGTTTACTCACTTCACCACAAGAAGTGAAACCATTCATAGTGAAGTGACTGGGGGCTTTATGGTGACACAAAGCTTCAATATCAGCCTCCTAATCATCAGCGCTCCACTTTCTGACTCCACTGACCCAACACAACCCAGCAGCGAGACCTGGGTGAGCACTTCTGCGGTGCTCAGCTCAGTTCCCAAGTGACCACAGCGAGAGGCAAAGCAGTGAATCACCCAGAGAGCAGCCCGCTCTGCAGGGCGACGCAACCACGGGCCTAAGTTTAGACAGCAGGGGCCCGAGGGAGCGGAGATAAACTCAATTAAAACAAAAGAGGCTGCAGGGAGAGGGCGACGGGGACCATCCTGCAAAATGATAAATAACCCCAGTTAACTAAGTGGTATTCCACTGGGAGATGCTTTTAGTATAGGGAGGGAGGGAGGGGGGATGTGGGAGAGAAACACCAGAGGATTTGCAAAATGTGAATTTGCATGCTCCCTATCTGCATGTGGTTTCAACACCAGCCCCAGACGTAAACCAAAACAAGGCAATAACATCCAGCACAGTGGGTTTGGTTTATGCCCACAGTGTTGCATAAACTCACGGAGATTCCCTGTGCGCACATTTTCACTGATTTATGACTGATGTCTCAGTGATGGCAGCTCGTGTGCTTTTTTAGAGCCAGTCTGAGAGGGAAAGCTCAGTTTTATCTTTACACAGTGTTTCAGGGAGAATAAATAGAGACAGACAGACCCAACAGGTGCTTAAAGGGAAACTCACATGAAAGTTTAGAGCTGATAATATTACTGATAAGTGCCAGAACATAATATAAGAGACTGAGGGGGGTATTGGGGATATGGCAGAATATTACGATAAAAACAAGTCCATATTTAGAAACCAAAACACACACACACATGTTTATGTTATTGGGAATTTCACAATATGAGAGTCAGTTTTCTTTCATCAAGTACCTGGTGAGATGAGTATGATCTTGTTTTGGTCTAAAATTATGAGTAACAGCGGGCACATTAATGCGCACCTGCACCAAACACAATAAATGTACCTCCTCACCGCACGGCTGTGTTTTCAAAGGACAAAAGGCGGTGGGAAACAGTGAAAATGTTTTCAGTTTGAGAGGAAAGTGACTCATGGCGAAAGGTCTCAGAAAACACAAATGGGAAGCTGCTGAAATGGTGTTAAGAGCCAGAAACAACATTTCAAAACAGGCTGTGATATCCAGAGGAGGAGGAGGAGGAGGAGGAGAGGGAGAGGAGTTTCAGGGTGTCATGGTGCGTTTTTACGCAAGAAACGACACTTTGAATGAAGACAGAAAAAAAGTCAAGAAACTGGGAGAAACTGTTGAGATGATAAACTCACCTGTTAGTGAGCCACAGCTTTCTACGTTCCTCTGATTCAAATCATATTCCGCTGGTCACTCCAGGAGCGGGACTTCTTGACTTTCTCATCAAGTCCAAACTGATCGCTTTGGATTCTCTCTTCGCTTCTCCGTGAAAAAAAAACTCCCAGAAACAAATAATCCGACTCTTTTCTCTCAGTCTGCCTTTGCCTGTTTTCCAGCAGCTAAACTGTAGTGCGTTGATCGCCGGCTGAGACCAGTGAGGCTCGACACTAACTGACTGCATCTAGCAGAAACACGCTGCTGCTGCTGCCGCCGCTCTCACAGCTTCTCCCGTGGCGCGTAAAGCTCCTCCTCTTTCTCTCCAAACTCTGTGACGCGCCCAGGTGCTGCCGCGGCTCCTCGGTTTGTGGAGTTCAGGTGAGACCAGCAGACCATCAGGTAGAGGTGGGAAGGCAGAGTGGGAAAACTGAGCGAGCAGTGAATCATGAGCTGTAGTGATCATGGGTAATGATGATGCGCAAAACCGCCATTACAACAAAACCAGTTAGATTTTTAAAGACGCGCAATTTAGGGTTTTTAATGTATCATTTTATACCTTATTTTATGCATAATTACCTCATATAACTGATATTACTTTTATATATTTTTGTAGTTTGATATCACTTTTGATGCGCTAAATAAATCCCACATTACCCAAAATAAAACTACTCGATTTGGAGGGATTTATGAACCAGATCCGAATATTCTTGAACCAGACTGTAAGGAGGGGGCGTTTAAAGGGATAGTTCAGATTTTTTGGAGTGGGGTTGTATGAGGTACTTATCCACAGATACATACATTCATACATACATACACTCTGTTGTCATATACACACATGCCCGAAATACACACACATGCACAAACATGATCTACACATGCATTAAATGGAGAGATGTCAGAGTGAGGGAGCTGCCATGGATAGGTGCCCTGAGCAGTTGGGGGTTCAGTGCCTTGCTCAAGGGCACCTTGGCAGTGACCAGGAGGTGAACTGGCACCTCTCCAGCTACCAGTCCACACTCCATATTTGGTCTTGTTGGTCAAGTTCCAATGGACAGAGCTACTGCCGCCCCAAAACAGACATCAACTGTAGGTAATACACTGACTATGGATAAGTATTCCATACAACCTCACTTCAAAAAGGGGAACTATTCCTTTACCATTACTAAAGCATACTTTACAGCACAGCACAGGCTGCTGATGTGCCCTTGGCTGACCATCAAAACTCCATAAACCTTCAAAATTAAACAAAACCCAAAGGAGAGGTCACGTAGGCTCCTCGAAGGAAGGTCTTTGTTTCCTCTCCAGCTTCCACCTGACTCCTCCAGCAACCCTGTGACTCAGACTACTGGTTGTCATGTTAAAACGGCTCACTCAGCCATAAATAATGAGCTAAGTTATAAAGGCTAAACCAACTGTGTGTGTGTGTGTGTGTGTCAGCCATGAATCACAGTGGCCAGCACAAAAAATTCCTTTGTCCCACTTCCTGAAAGGAGGGCAGAAGGAATGAAGACTGGAAACCCTGATAACAGAGTGTGTATGGAGAATTAATAGGTACTGAGCTGCACAGCCGCTGTTTGCACTCACTTTCTGACAGACACAGTGACATGTGAGGGTTTAATGAGACACACAGTCAGGGGACGAGTGTGTTCAAGTGGGAAGACGAGTGATGTGATGGAATCTGTGACACCTTCTGTGTAAAACGAGACATATCACTCTGTATGTGGACGTAATAAGTGTCTTTGCAGACTACACTAAAATTAGCTACTGTTGCACTGTTAGGCCTCGTTTTCATTCAGCATTGTATGCAAGTCGACAGGAGGTTGAGTACCTCTGATGTGTTTGTAAAACTCCTCCTGAGAATGGTTCGTACATCTTAAAAAAAATGCATACACAACAGTTCATGATATCCTACAAATTTGCACCCCATGAATGACTTTAACGTAAAGTTATGGAAGTTAGGTTTAAGCAAGTGAAGTTACTGAGGTTAGGTCCGAGAAAAGAAACATAGCGAGAACGTACTTTAAAATGACTAAAAGTTCACATGAATCCAAACATGCAACTTCAGGGGAAAGTCCAGGTCCTTGTTTACTGCCGTCAGCGCATTGGTCACGTGACCGCAGCCTTTCAAAATATGTGGGACATGTAGGGATTTGGGTGCGTTGCTTTTCATAGGAAAACATACAAAAAATCTGTGAGAACAGCCTGATGTTCTACATCATTTGGCACTGGCACTGGATGTTGTATGGATGTATTTTGGTCACCCAATGATGCTACTTACATTCAAACAAATATCGATGTCTAATGTTGTTGGTGGCCAGCAGGGGTGCCAGTGCTGTAGCGGTGCTGAGAGGACGCAGGGCACTCAGGAGTGTGCATAACATTACGTCGTTTGGGTTTTGCACAAAAATTTGTCCCGAGTCCTTTACATAAAAATCTGTCCATAGGCTACCCAGAAAGTCTGGGAAGGTCTCAGTTTTTAAGTTACGTTACAATCCATCCCCCCATTTGCAATAAAAAGCAATTAACATATAAAAAGTTACATAAAGAACCTTTAAACATAATTATGATCAAGGTTAAGCTCAGAAATCAAACTGTTTTAATGGAACCAGCCACTTTGTCCGTGACATAAAACCCCTGCTGTATCTTTCTTTTACCTGCGCACATATTTGAATTAAATCTGGTGGAGTGTTAAGATCAAATGTAGTTCAGTTCAAGTGTGTTCTTGCAAAAAAGTACTCATAAAAGCTCATTGTCTGAAGCTCACTCTTCTTTGACTTCTTACCGATGAGCAAGAAGTTCCACAACACCCTCCTGCTCTCTTTTTTGTCTCTGTTTGTTGGAGGGACTGTGTTTTGCCTTACCTCAGGGCATTTCTGACGCAGTTGCCAAGGGGTGTGTCCGACACAGGGTGTGTGTTTGTCTGACTGTATACCCGAGGGGTGTGTCTGCGGCTCCTGTGGTGGTAAACTCATTTTTGGCTTGGGCCCTTGTCTTGACGGGGAGCAACAGCAGAAGAAGAAGGAGAAGAAGAAGACGAAGAAGACGAAGGAAAAGGTTGGTCCGGTGGTGAACCTCACACTGCTGGCATGCAGAATGTGGAAACCCCAAGGCATGACACGCTCTGCAGGAATGATCTGCATCCTGCAACCACAACACCTGCAGCACAACAACTATGTCTATTTTCTGTGCATGTTTTGGTCCAGGCTGCACAGTAGCTGACATAAACACATGAAGGAGAAGATGTGAGCGTGTGACTTTAAAGGGCCAGTTCACCCAAATTACAAATAACAGGGACACTGTTACTGAGGATGAATGTTGCTGTTTTAACATTGATGATCTGGAACAATGACTGCAAGTCAGGGACCAGTTGCACAAAAGACCTTAAGTTTTCACACCTAATTTCTCCTTAGCTCAGGGACTTACGCAGTTGCACAGAGTCCTTTAAAAGGTTTCCTCAGTAAAGGCAAAATGTTAATTCATTTACTGAGTTGAAAGAGATTTTACAGCGACAAGAGTTTCCAAGAAGATTGTTTGCTTGTGACGCCAAAGTAAAAATGGCAGAGGAAAAGAAGACAAGAAAACCATTTTGGTCAGAGGAGGAACAGATAATATTTCTGGAGGAATACAATCATAGAAAGCTCATACTACAAAGTAAATTTGATCCCCAAATACAGAAAACAGAAAATGATAAAAGGATGAAATTGCAAGGACAATTAATTCAGTGAAATCAAAATCAAAAGTGTATCCATCCGGTTCTCCTGATTGCAGAACACTCTTCTCAGGGTGTGAGAGTGTTTGTCATTTACCACCATAAACTTGGCCATGTTGCAGTTAAGATAGAGTCAAAGGTACCTTCTTCTGATCTTGTTTTGGTTGCTAAGATCTTTTGTGCAACAGCGTAGGAATACCTGAAGTTTAAGGGCAAGAGAAGGAGAAAACTTGGGTGAACATTTTAAGGAAACCTTAAGGAGAACACTTAAGGGTGTTTTGTGCAGCCGCCTTTATTTTGAGGAAACCTTAACCAGGACTTTAAGGAGAATCTTAACTGAAGGTGTTTCATTTTGCAACAGTCTCAAGATTCCTCCAGTACAAGACCAAGACAAGAAGAAGATCTTAAGTGAACATTTTAAGGAATCATTAAGGAGATGAGGAGGTAACTGATTTTATTTTGGGGAAACCTTAACTCGGACTTAAAGGAAAATCTTAACTCAAGGTGTTTTGTGCAACTGGCGCAACATCAATGGCTGACATCACTGATGTAAATTCCTGCAGTCAGGTTCCAAAATCTGCTGAGGAGCCTAACACAAGAAGACTGTTCCATGGCAGAAGAATGACATATGAGTTGTGATGTTGGTGTCCACATATTTTTGGCCATGTAGTAGGTCTCCAAACCCGAGCAAATAAAAACCAAAACTATCGAAATACTGATGCTTTTTGTTATGTGGGTGACCCTACTCTTTAGATCTGACTACATCAGCAGGCCTCAGACTCATTATGGCACCATCTGCTGGTGCACCAGGTGAACAGGCGTTTTCATCTCAGGAGATGTGAAAGCAGCTTCAGGTCAGGTTAATTATCAAGCACCTGAATAGAAAGTGAAGAGGGTAATCTCACAGACAAAAGCGAAGGGATTATCAGAGAGGAGCAGAGCTGCACTCAGTCTTGATTTTACTGGTTCTGTCGAGTCCACCGGAGGTTATTTATCACCTGCAGGGTCAATATAAACCCTGGTTAACTGCTGACCAGGACAGTAAACTCTGATTGATGCTCTTGACCCATCAGATGCCCTCACCGCTTCATTCTGTGGGTGGACTCTTTACGTTCCTTTAGCTCATGGACAGTATGGTGATTAAGAGTCTTCATCACTCAGCTGTGTATCTCCACAGACAGGATCTTTACAGTTCATGACAGATAACGACAGAGCAGTTCATAAAAGGTTGCATGAACACAAGAGGTCAGTGAAGGATTTTTAGCTGATGATCTTGTAACTCTTAAGAGCAGTTCAGTGTCGACATCAAGACTGCAAATGAAGAATGCTGACAAATAATAAGTGTAGATGGTTATTTGAGTTCATGTCTGGGCTCTGCAGTGTGTCTAGATTGATAAAAATACCACAGTGTTATTGTTGTTGTTGTAGAAAAGTTGCACCTGTTTATTAAATCTTTGCTGATTTGCATTCTGGTTCATTTTCAGCTGCTGTGGGAGTAGAAACTGGTATCTCTGCATGTTTTGCTGATAAAATTGGAGGTTGCTTATCAGCCAGAAATGACCAAGAAAAACCCTCACGCTTTGATCTTAAAAGATAGATATCAAAATCTGACCTTTAAATCCTTAAAGTCAAAGAACTCCTCCATGATACTGTTTCTGCCCCAGATTATGTGTTTGGAATTGTTGACTTTATTGGGGTGATGAAAATGTCAACACGGCTTGGCTGCTGATGTTTAACTGCGCTGCATAAAAAAAATTGACTTTAACAGGCAATTAATTTATTCTCACATTCAAGTTTTAAATGTATTTTTCATGACATAATAAAAAATGTCAGCTTTCTCGCTTCAGATTTTTATTTTTTTTTTAAATTGGATCTATAACAACCAAGTTGCCAGAATAAAAGTTGGCACTGTACGTTCCTACAAACCACAGATAAGTGACGTATTGGCTTAAAACATCCAATTTTAGTGGCAAAATCCCCGCTGGAAACGCAGCAATATCTCAGTAAATAACAACTGCTTTTTATGATAATATCATAGCTAGAAATGCAGCAACATCTCGGTAAAAAACACAACTGCTTTTCGTGGCTCTATCTCAGCAGGAAATGCAGCGATGTCTCAGTAAATAACAACTGCTGTTTATGATAATATCCTGACTGGAAATGCAGCCATGACCCAGTAAAAATCAATCACTTTTTATGGAACTATCCCAGCAAGAAATGCAGCAATGTCGCAGTAGAAAAAAAAAAGCTTTTTATGATAATATCCTGGCTGGAAATCTTTTAAAACAACTACATTTGTTGCCTGCAAAGCTGCTGGAAACACAGGTGTCGTGTCATCCACTGTGCCCTCCACCTGCCGACAACAAAAGTCAGCTCATATACTATGTCACATATGTCACATTAGAAACATTGATATGACTCATATGAAACAAACAAATGAAATGTATCAATGGTTTGCAGACACGTACAACAACGACACAGTAAGGCCTGCACAGAAACACTTCTATCAAGGAAATTCTTTCAGTAAGTTGATTTCAATTTTATTAGAGATAAATGATTTAGTGCCTGGTTGCTTTTTGACATTGCTTTTATTTTTATATTAAGTTAATACTTGCACACTGATGGCCGTATCGTTTCCTGTCTAGACCGTCACCTTTAGTCACATTTTGGTTGCAGCTAAGCCAACAGACGACCTCGGCGGAGGACTGGACCCCATATTTCCATGTCCGTAGAGATGGATCAGTGCTGCCATCTTCCACTACCTGTGTGTTAGATAAGGTCACTCACTCCTAATGAAAAAGGAAATCAAAAGATTACAATCTCATACATTACAGGAAATGGTTACTGCAGCAGCCAGGCGAGAAATCTGTCAGTCAATAAGTTTCTGCTGCGTCTGTATCCGTCCATCTGTCCAGGGATGGATGGAGTCACAACAGCTCATATCAGGACGCAGCGAAGGCCATCAGTGGAGGTATAAATATGATAGAGAAGAGGGAGTATCAGTTCAGGAAAACACACACGTGGCTTTAAGATCACATATCCCATTAATATCCCTGTGATGTCTCACGACAGATAGAGCTCAGAGGGTTTAATATGGCTAAGTTTCAGTTTATGAAACAGCTTTTAAGACGTGATAGATATTTATGTGATTCTTGAAGTGACTGAGAATGACACTGCAGATTTCAGAAACTGGTTTATGTTTGATTAAAATGTCAGAGAATCAACTTAAAAAAACATCTTGAGCATATTCTATAATTTTGTACAGAGCAGGTAAGACTCACATATACTCCCTTAATGTATGAAAATAGATACTTATGGTTCAAACGCTGTAAACATAACACTTCCAAACGTCCTTTATGCTGCATAGATACAGCCAATAGATGGCACTAGAGGCCGGAGTCAAGCGTTTCACCCAACAACACACGAGGCAACGATGGAGGAGGTCGTAATATTGTACCTTTAAACTGAGGCATCACTGTAGAGGGTCGTGGTCTCTGCAGCCAGCCTTTTCACTAACTTCACAATATTTTACTGTATATTATTATATATTATGGATTTGTTCTGTTCCGCCCATTTTTAAAATGTCTTCATTACCTCCTACGGTCATATCTTGCTTCAAGTATGATACACTGCCCCCACAGTTTCCGGTGGTTCTGCTCTGTTTCGTCCGTATCTGCACAGTCTCAGAAATCGTGCACAGATTCGGACAAAATGAACACAGAGTACGAACAGAAGGCTCCATCCATCTGTCTCCATATCTAACTTTGAACACAAATAAGCTTTTAATTTGCTCAAATAGTTAAAATAACTCTGCTACAGATTTACTAGCCAAAGTGCAACCCAATCACCAAATGCTGTGGTTGACGTGTGGTTAAGTTTAGGCACAAGAACCACTTGGTTATGGTTAGAAAACAATCATATTTTCATAACACCTGGGTTTGGGGACACAGTCCCCATGTTAGAAAAAACTGCAACTGTTTGTGGCACTGTCTCCGCTAGTAAAACAGTGACAGGTTGGTAAAAAAAAATAGTGGTGTGCAGCTTGTCTTACCGTCTTACAAAGTTGTCATGCCATCCACCACCCCCTCCACCTGCTGATGATAAAATCAGCTCATATACTTCGTCACTTTCTGTCCGTTCTCATTACCAACTCATCAAATGCTGCCGCCTTGTCAGTGAGTTCAGTATCAGACACAGATGCAAAAGGCACCTTTTCACGGGGGACCAATAACGCTGCTTGGTGGCGTATCATTCTGCCTCGAGAGGTGTGTCAGTTTATAAAGCTGCTGGATGCTGTCAGTTTGAAACTCTGCTAGTGACAATGTTATATAAAGAGAAAGTCCCTACAGGCCGGGTGGAAGGAGCGGTGGATGTGTCCAACAAACCCTGGACTTTCACTCGGGAAGCTGCTGTTCACTTCCTGTATGAATGTTGACCTAAACCATGATGTTTTTCCTAAACCTAACCACGTGTTTTTGTTGCACAAGGAAATAAACATTAATAAAAGTGTATTTTGAAAAGTCTGTTTGCATCTAATGAGCTGAAACCTGCTCGTTGAAAACAAAAGTGTCTTTAGAAATGACACAATGCATGTAACAGGCATAAATTGACACGGTTGCAGGAGGTTACCTAGCGCATCATATGTAGATGTGAAAGTCCACTGACTGAAAGGCAATATTTGACTAGTTGGGAGAACTTTAAAAGTTTACATAATACATATGAAATGTGCAAATGTAACATATTTGTGGTTTGCAGAAATGTTAATGCCAAAACTTTCTTCTGGTGACTGCCTGTGTCTTTGCTCTTTCACCTTACAGTACTTACTGTCAAAACCTCCTGTGTTTCTCTGTGGTAAAATTTTTTTTTTTAAAATTCATTATTTTTCAGAAAAATAAAGACGTCCTTGGTGTACTTAGTCTTCTGGATTGTTCCATTCCCCTCAGCTGTGTCACCCTCGTCTTGTTGAACTGTTTATGGGAAGCCTTGAAGAGCTCTTAAACTCTCTGGTCCTGGCTGTTTATCTGTGGAAGCTTTGACTAAAATAAACCACTGTTAAGTGCCAGTGAAATCACAGCTTGAGCTTTGTGCTGCATTTCCATACTGTACACTTACTCTCCTCTTCTATCTCCTTCTACCTATTTCAGCGCAAGTAGTAATCTGCTGTAAGTATGAATATTGATTTGTGAGCGTTGTTGTGGATAAATCCTGTTCTTTTTGTCTTCGGTTTGAGATCCAACTAAATATTCATTATAAAATAACTTTATATAAAATCTCATTCTGTAGATCTTCATGATGTGGAGAGGATGAGGATGTTGTCTTGTTGATTTAGTGGTCGGCCTTACGTCACCTTACTTCCTGCTTGTCTTTGTTCTGAAGTCTGTGAATTAACAAAAGACAGATAATTCACCTTTAAACACATCTGTGAAGGAGGACAGCAAACACTTCGGTCAGTTACCAAGACAATTAGCAGCCGGTTTACAGAACAAAAGAGTTTTGTTCCGTAAATCAACACAGCCGTCAGTGTTCAAACGACACACATGATAAAATCTCTTTCAGTTATTGTCCAGAGAAAAACAAAATTTTACTTCATTGACCTGTGTTCTCCACGATGATGACAACACACATTTAGAAAAAATATAATATGACTAAAGTGACATTTTCAGACGTAAATGTACGTTTCACTCTCTAGTGAAACTATAGTGGTTTAATCCCACTGTGTTCTTGAAAGTTCTTTGCACTGTATGATGCAAATATTGTACATATTTCTTATTCTTATTTCTATTTATAGAGGCATTTACACAGGAAGATGGCCCCCAAAGATAAGCTGCTAAGTGAATACCTCAGGCAGCAGAAGAGGAGGACGAAGCATCATGGAAGGACAAGCCCTTGCATGGCATGTACCACCAACAGATTGAAGAAGTGGCCGACATCAAGAAATCCTACCAGTGGCTGTCCTACCAAGATCAATAGCAGGGGTCGACCACAGCAGACAGGAACCCAGGTGCAGACTGTGCAAAGATGCTCCTGAGACAATTTAGCACATAATATCAGGGTGTAAGATGCAGGCAGGAAGAGCATACATGGGACGCCATAACCAAGTGACATAACAGAATGGAAGACACCTCCTAAGGTGGTTGAAGATGACCAAGCTAAGATCCTGTGGGACTTCCAGATCCAGACTTACAAACTGGTGATGGCTAACCAACTGGACATCGTGTTGATGGACAAACAACAGAAGAAAGCAGTGGTGATATATGTAGCGACAGCAACATCAGGAAGAAGGAACACGGAGAGGGTTGGCAGTACATCCAACGGGCCACACAACCACAGGCCATGTAACCACACCAGCTCAGGACCTCCACATCTGTCTTTACCTGTAAGATCGTCTGAGGGAAGCCACCCAAACAGCTAACGTGACAACATGTCTGCACAACTGAAGAATTTCTGCACAAACCTAAAGAGAGAATTTCAGTCAAGCTCATCTGCATCATCATAACCAACTTGCGTGGCTGTGATGTTGGTTGGATGTACTGCCAAATTCACAGAAACAACATTCGAGAATGCTTATGGTAGTGAAATGAACATTGAGTTCACAGGCAGCAGCTTTGTTGGACATGGACATGCATGGATTATCGTGGAAAAGGAGAAATGCTTTTTTTGTGCACATAGTCTGAGAGAAAAATATCTGCTGAGTGCATAAAAACAGTTGAAGATCTTTCAGTGGACGTCTGATTCTGATCTGGTGATGCAAGCTGTTTTTGGCTGCTCTGAACACACTGGTCATTTTTTCCTTGGAAAAAGTCTCTGCATGATGAAAATGTGTTATGTTTTCAATTAGTTTTGAATAAACAGAGGAGGAACATGAGCAGAGACGAAGAAAACAGCGACACCCACAGAAAAGCAAAATTTATCAAGACAATAAAGAAGATACGTTGTCACAAAGGCTGATTGATGGTTGATACAGAAACAGCAAAGAGCAAGAAAACTGAAGACAGAATCAACAAAGGAAGATGTCACAGATCCTCCTCTGTAATATCTGCTGTGTTACGTTGTCTCTAACAGATGTGGTAAAAGTGACGTATCCTTTCAAAGAGTGCACTGACTGCTTGGGGGAGAACCAGGTGTGCAGTGGGGGAGGAACATCTGTAAAAGGCTGGTGTGGTGGAGTCTGAGTGGGTGGATGTGTGCCAGCCTTCCTCTTGCTTGATGTCATAGCATGCCTCATCATTTTCACTATTCACTGCAGTAACAGCTGACAGAGCGAGAGGCCAAAAATGATTCAGATTGGTGCTCTGAAAATGTTGGACATGGGATTTACCCCTCGTATGCGTGTGTGAAGTTTTTCTGGTTATAAAGGAGCTTCTGTGAATCTATCAATGACCAAAGCAAATTTCAGAGACTGGACAAAAAGAGATTCTGTACAGGAGAATACAGAGTCACAAGCAGCACAGATGTCATGTGGCTGTGCAGAGAAAAGCAAATGTTGTTCCTTTTTGCTCAAAAACAGGCATCAAAAATGATCAAAGGTGCCATTTTATCAAGTTAAGGTTTATAAACTGCTCAAAAAAATGAAGGGAACACTTAAAGGTCACAGTCTAACACCAAGTCAGTTAAACTTCAGGGATATCAATCTGTCTGTTTAGGAAACACAAGTGATTGTGAATCAGTTTCAGCTGCTTTGGTGCAAATCAAAGTGACAACAGGTGCAATGGAGAGGCAAAAGCAAGACAAGCCCCAAAAAGAGACTGGTTTTACATGTGGTGTCCACAGACAGTTGCTCTCTCCTTATCCTTCCTGACTGATTCTTCTCTAGTTTGGTCTTCTGCTAGTGTCCTTGTCACTACTGGCTGCATGAGACAGCACCTGCAGCCCAATCAGGTTGCACAGGTAGTCCAGCTCCTCCAGGATGACACATCCATACGTGCAATCGGAAGAAGGTTTGCTGTGTCTCCCAGCACAGACTCAAGAGCATGGAAGAGATACCAGGAGACCAGCTGTTACAGAGAACACCAGAATTGGCAGGTCTACCATTGGCACCCCATTCTCTTCACATCTGACAGATGTGAAAGAGTCTGGAGATGGTGAACATTATGCTGCCTGTGACATCATCTAGCATGACCGGTTTGGCAGTGGGTCAGTGATGGTCTGGGGATGAGTGCAGAGGGCCCTGGGTTCCTCCTGGTGCAGGACAATGCCCGGCCTCATGTGTCCAGAGTGTGTAGTTCATGGATGACAAAGGCATTGATGCCAATGACTGGCCCTCTCGTTCCCCTGACCTAAATCCAACCGAGCACCTATGGGACGTTATGTATCAGTGCATCTGCCGCCAAGTACCACCACAGACTGACCAGGAGCTCACTGATGCCCTGATCCAGGTCTGGGAGGAGATCCCCCAGGACACCATCCGACAAAGACTGTCAACTTGTATAATTTGTTCATCAATGTCTGACATGTGATTTAAGTGTTCCCTTATTTTTTTTAACAGTGTATTTTTCAGTGTAGGACTCCTGATTTAATTATGTGTATTTATATTATGGTTGGCTGAAATATTAATATCTACAGAGTTTAAAAGAAATGAATTAAAAGCTAACTATCTTTGAGAAATGCAGGTGAAATGGCCTTTAGTAAACCCGAACTTTTATAAACCCGAACTTTTATAATCCTGGCACAATAAACACAAGATGAGACAGAGATAATGACTCTCATTGATTTCTGTGTAAATTCAGACTCGATACTCTGCAGACAAACAGCGTGAGAGCTTGTTGTGTGTGTGAGGTCGGGGTAAACCAGGACAGCAGCAGCTTCCCTGAGGGTTTGTTTGTTGAAACCAAATAAAGAGGACATGCTGGAGAACACAGAGGGCAGTGTGTGTGATTTGACCTGATAAACTGGCTTTGTAAAAAAACAGCAGAAATGTGCTTCAGCTGCAGATGTCTGTTAACGGATCAGGAGGGCTGCAGCTCCTCTGGACTGATGATCAATGTGCAATCAGTCAGCGCCCACTGATGGTGGTGTGCGAATACACTGTTACAATCAAACAAAGAAGTTTGGGGGATAAAGCAAAGTGGACTTTAAAAATACACATTTTATTCTCAGTTTTTAATTTTTGGAAATCAAGAGGGCTGACATAATAAAGCCAAAGAAGGGCAAAAGAACACAAAAGAAATTTTACCATTTTTAAAAGAATATCAGGATTTCTTTTTTTAATATATAAGTATATTTTTTACCCCACATATTAATTCTTGTTGGTGCATATGAAAAAAATGTGCACCAACAAGTAGCAAGTCAAAACATATCAACCCTGACATTAATATCAAAGAAAGTAAAATAAATAAATAAATAAATAATGTAACTGTTTTAATAACTTTACCAAAGTAATGAAAGTTATTATTTAATTACTTTTTGATGAGTTTTATAATAAACATTTTTAACCAGGCAATAAAGCTGAAAAATGTCAGGAAATAGTTTCTTACCAAAAGATATATTAAGATGTAATCCCCTTTGTAATTATCAACATTTTGATTTGTAGTTTCTTTTACCTCAGTTGGAAAGTGAGGTATTCACTGTATAAACTCTCAGAGGGCAGCAGACCTGCTGCAGGACACTCAGGTCAGGAGGTCAGGCCTCAACAGATTTTAGCTAAACAAAACTTACAAAGCTGAAGTGACGTAGATGTGAAAGTATCCTCTTAACCACCATCATCAGAGAAGGTGAATGTCTCTACTTGATGTGTTTTGACAGCAACAAATCACTCAGAATCACTGAGAGCTCACTTTAATCACTGTGAGTCTGCAGTGAGAGGAAACAGCTGCTGATCCTACAGCCCTCCAGGTGCTTAAAACACAATGTGTTTATGTCACCTGGTCTGACTTTCCACTGACGAGCACCACTGACACAATGTGTTTATGTCACCTGGTCTGACTTTCCACTGACGAGCACCACTGACGCTGTTTGAGTCATCGAGACCAGAGACCGAACATCATGTCTGCCTTATATTTGTTATATCTGTCTTATCTTATACCTGGTTGCCATCTCACTCTTTTACCACAGGATGATTTATTTTTATTTTTTTTATTTTTTTTTATTTTATATACTTTATTAATCCCTGAGGGGAAATTCAATTTTACACTCTGTTGTCAATTACACACAGGTCCGAACACACACATGCACAAACTGGACCTATACATGCACTAAATGGAGAGATGTCAGAGTGGGCTGCCCATGACAGGCGCTCCGAGCAGTTGTGGGGTTCGGTGCCTTGCTCAGCGGCACCTCGGCAGTGCCCAGGAGGTGAACTGTTCACTATTCTCCTGCGGTTCACACTGTGGAGATGAGTTACATGCCAAACATGTAATAAACCAGCTGGAGAGGGCCGATAAAGTAGTCAACACTTCTCTCATAAAAAAATCTGTGTTGATTTAATGTTAAATATGAAAAACCTCCCACCGACGACACGGTTATGTGATTTCTTGATCAACAGGAAGCAGCTGGGGAAACACATCTCTGACCTCTGGACCATCAGCACCGGTTCTCCTCAAGGCTACATCCTTTCCTCTCTGCTCTTCTGCCTGTACACCAGCAGCTGTGTGTCCACTCACCAGTCCGTCAAGCTCATGAAGTTTGCGGACGACACCACTCTCACTGGGCTCACCACTGGTGGGGATGAACCCGCCTACAGGTGGGAGGTTGATCATCTAATGACCTGTTGAGGAAAGAACAACCTGGAGCTCAACACTTTGAAGATGGTGGGGATGGTTGTGATCCAGAAGAACAAAGCTTCATCTGCCCCATCACTTCCACTTCCACTTCCTGGGCTCTACCATCACCCAGGACCTCAAGTAGGAGCAGAACATCAAAAAAGCCCAGCAGAGGGTGCACTTCCTGCTGGAGTTGAAGACATTCAACCTGACAGGGACAGGGTGGTGCATTTCCATCCACCTGTTTTTATGCCTATCTTCAATTTGCACATAAAAATACCCGAGTGGGAAAAAAAAATCCAGAAAAAAATCTCAAAATATTCCAAAAAAGTTAGGGGGTGGTAGAGAAGTTGGAGTATTAATAAAAGGTAAATGTGACTAAGTGACACAGATTCAGTGAATAAATGTTGACATACCGTCAATGAATCGGCCACTGCAAGCTCTCTTTGCCTTCTCTGGGTGGCTTTTGACTCGCGTATGCACACAGGGATAATCAGAGAACTCTTCCAAGAGCACCAAGCTTATAATACTAGTTGTTCAAAACTCTCTAATTCAAACAGGAGAGACAGAAGAATGGTGTAAAGATAATGTTTAATACGGAATATGAGTGTACAGATTAACAGATTATTTGTGCTGATTAAGATGTAACAGAAGTCTCTGGACACCAGAGGGAGATATTTTGTGATCGAGAAACATCTGAGCAGCAGCAGGATAAATCTGCTGCCCCATGGAGTCCTGATGCTGGTGGTGGAGGCTGATGAGGCTGTTGAGGGGGATGAATCCATAAAGCCTAAGTGGTGATGGGGAGGTGGAGGACGTGTACGACTGCAGCAAGAAAGAACTACGGCAGAGAAAGAACCATATTTAAAAGGAGCAGCAGTAAGATGATAGGCTGACGGAGAAGGTGTGTCGCTGTGCTGTTTGTTGATTGTGAATCAGCTGATGACTCACTTGACAGCCCGGGACATTGACAGCTTGAGAAAGCGAGTGAGCAAAACTTACAGCCTAAGGCATGAAGGCAATGTCTTCCTGTCTGAACTTTCACTACAGCTTCATTTGCATAGTCAAGTGTGCTCTTCATTATTGTACATCCATTGTTGATTGGTCCTCTTCTTCTGCAGACTTCTCACTGGAGCATTAGTGCAACCCATTTCTTATCTCAATGAACCAACTCCCAATATTGGGATAACAGTGGTGGATGGAAAAGTGAATAAATTTGCATTTTCTTTAGCCAGTTATTCTAGTAACTTGGTTAAAATCGCACCACATTTCCATTTGGATTTGGGCGGTATTAGTTCAGTCCATAAGGACTTGGGCTGGGGACCGGAGGGTTGCTGTTTCAAGTCCCTGTCTGGCCAAATATGGAGCATGGACTGGTAGCTTGAGAGGTGCCAGTTTGCCTCCTGGGCACTGCCGAGGTGCCCTTGAGCAAGGTACTGAACCACCAACTGCCCATAGTGCCTGTCCTTGCTCTGACATCTCTGCATTTAATGCATGTATAGGTCCTGTTTGTGCGTGTGTGTGTCTCAGGCCAGTGATAACGTGAAAGGGGGAGAGAGGATGACCTGCAGCAAAGGGCTCCAAGTCATCCCCCTTGCTGCAGCAAGGACATAGCCTTTGTACATGGGACACCTACTCTACCAGACTTGGCACCCAAACCAGATTCAGATTTATACAACAGGGCAAAATCAAAGCAATTTAAGTAATTACTTTTCACTTTTAGTGGTGAGGTACGCTCTGTTGACACAATATTTAAAATTTATTAAGGTAAAAAAAAAAAGACCTGCTGGCATCAAACACAAACAGGAAAGATAAATTATAGATGTTTTCATGGTTTGGGCTGTGCTCCTTAGTTTCAATGAAGGGAAATCTAAATGTCACACCACACAATGATTTTCTAAGACAACAGTATTCTTCAACATTCATGGAGCAGTGTGTGTTTGGCCTGTTCCTGTTTCAACATCACAATGCTGCTGTGCACAAAGCCAGGTCCATACAGACATCATCTTCACAGTTTGGTGTAAAAGAACTTGGCGGCCTGCACAGAGCTCTGACCTCACCTGCATCAATCACCTGTGAGTCAGACCTGGTCACCCAGTGTTACAGGCCGACCTCACTGTTGCTGCTGAGGCTCAAAAGGAACAAATCCCTGCAGCTAGGTTTCTAAAATCTGGTGGAAAGCCTGAAACCAGAAGAGTTAAGGCTGCTTAGAATTAAATTAATGCCATAGTTTTGGAATGATATGTTCAACAATCACATATGGATGTAAAGTTGGGTGTCTACATACTTTTGGCCATATAGTATATATATGCATTTCTCAATCTATCCCACTAGAGGGAGCTGTTGCATTGTAAAAGCTGAGGTGAGTTTCTCAAACTCAGTCAAGAGACATGACAGAGATCAGAAATGATTGTATCCTTTCATCCACAGGGACCACACCTTTATTTTATTGACCTTATTATTTCTATTCATGGTCACAGGACAGTTTCCCAGCATGCACTTGGAAGAATAACACTCAGAGATAGGTTTCCACCTCAGGCTCAGGCTCAGCACAGATCTCTGAACACTGATATTCTTATTTATTGGTAGTTTAGAGTCTTTAATCCACCTGACCTGCCGAGGACTGCAGACTGGAGAGAACATGCAAACATAGAAGAGAATCTGATCAAGCTGAGGAATTTTTCCCTCCAGGAGGAGAACAGAACAGAACAGAACCGACAGCTGAACCACCAACAAGACAAAAATATCTGTACCTGTGTTTCTGCAGCTGTTGCTCCCTTAATACAAATCACATGCACCATACTTGACATTTAACATAGAGTTTTGGATGTTTTTTCAATCTCATTCTAGGTATCTATTGATTTGCACTCAATTCTCTGTGCTATGAAAATCAACGATCAGACTCTTGAACTTGTCTGTTTAAGGTGTTAAGGTCTGCCACTGAACAACAAGTCCATCCATCCATCCATCCATCCATCCAGTTTCATCTGCTTATCTGGGGCCGGGTCGTGGGGGCAGCAGGCTAAGCAAAGCACCCCAGACGTCCCTCTCTCCAGTGACGCTTTCCAGCTCCTCCTGGAAGACCTCGAGGTGTTCCCAGGCCAGATTAGATATATAATCCCTCCAGTGTGTTCTGGGTCTGCCCCGGGGCCTCCTACCAGTGGGACGTGCCTGGAACACCTCTAACATGAGACACCAAGGAGGATCCTGATCAGATGCCTGAGCCACCTCAGCTGACCCCTTTTGACATGAAGGAGCAGCGGCTCTACTCCGAGCTCCCTGCAGGTGTCTGAGACAGACACCTGCAGGGAGACGCTCATTTCGTCCGCTTGTATCCACGATCTCATTCTTTCAGTCACCACCCAGAGCTCATGACCATAGGCGAGGGTTGGGACGTAGATGGACCAGGAAATCGAAAGCTGGCCCAGCTCCCTCTTCACCACGCTGGCCCAGTGCAGCACCTGCATCACTGCAGAAGCCACACCAAACTGCCGATCCATCACACACTTCATTTTACTGCCACTCATGAACAAGACACCGAGATACCTGAAGTCCTTCACTTGAAGCAGTGACTCTCTCCCAACCCAGAGGGGGCAATCCATCGTTCTCCAGCAGAGAACCATGGCCTCAGATGTGGACTCTCATCCCGGCCGCTTCTCACTCAGCTACAAACCGCCCCAGTGCATACTGGAGGTCACAGTGTGATGAAGCCAACAGAACCACATTAAGTCTTTTTTATTAATTTGTCACCAAGGTATGTAAATAAATGGAGGTCAACAGCCATCTGAAAGGATGGAAAAACACATCCATTATACAAAGTGGTGGGGGAAGAATTCAGATCCTTCGCTCAAGTTATAGTACTTGTACCACACTATGAAAATATCGTTTTACAAGTAAATCCTACATTTAAAATGTCACTCAAGTAAAAGTAAGAGAGTGTAATCAGGAACATGTACTTAAAATATTAAAAGTAAAAGTAACCATTCCAGACCAACAAAATCCCCAAATTATCTAAAATAAATAAGAATATGACTGTCAAAAATATTGCCAAGTAATTTTCTGTTAATCAGCTAATTGATTAATCGAGTAACTCTTTCAGCTGTACTTGTGTTAACTGTTAGGTTGTTTAATTTATCATGAACATCATATTTTATAAACTTTTCGTATACTTTTAATGCCAAACTCTTTAATTCATATTTGCACAATTGAAAACAATGTGTTGTATTGAGAGGGTGCAGATCAAATATGCTTACTCAACAAAATGGAGTACCTCAAGGTTCCACCTTAGGACCCCTCCTCTTCTCAGTATTTATAAATGATCTCCCTCTTATTTTTTCCGAATGCCATACACAGCTTTATGCAGATGATACAATTATATACACATCAAAGCCCTCTGTCTTATCAATTCAAGAAGCTCTATAATGTGATTTTGATGTTTTACAAACCTGGTTGTTAGCTAACAAACTATTATTAAATAAAACAAAAACTCACTCAGTGTTCCAGAATCTTAAAGCCAAATCTATTTTTTTAAGTTGAGTTAAGTTTTAAGTTAAGTTGAAAAAATTAAATAACTTGGTGTCTGGATTGACTCAGAACTCCCTTTCAAAACTCATATTGAACATATTGTCAGGAAAGTCAATTTTGGTGTCGGTGTTTTGTATCACAACAAACATTGTTTTACGGTTAGTGTTAAATTAAATCTCATCACTTAGCTTATATTACCGATAATTGATTATGCTGACATAGTTTATCACAATGCTGCTAAAACTGATCTCTGTCAACTTAATGTCATTTACAACAGACTTTGCAGATTTATACTAGGCTACCCCTAGACATGAGACGCCAATTTCACTGGTTTCAATTTATTTTTAAATGTGATTATCCTTATTGTTTGAAACAATTTCTCATCCCCTGTACATCAAACTATTTATTAAGAAGTTCTGATCATTTACTTTTTCAAGTTCCTTTTGTAACTAAGGAAGTTGGCAAAAAAGCTTTCATGTTCCGAGCACCATCCGAGTGGAATAACTTACCAGTAACTATTCTTCCCTGTCATCATTTCCTTTATTTAAAAAAATTCTGTTCTCTCATCTCAAACCTAACTGTTTTTGTTTTCATTAAAACTCTCGCTGTTTTGTTTTGTTTTGCTGCTATTATGTATTTTTGATTTTATTTATTTGGTAGATGAAGGTTGTAATATTTTTTTGTTGTCTGTGTTGTTGCTTGTTTGTTTTGTTTGGTATCAGATTGTTTGTCGATGTTTGTTGTGTAACCGTTGTATTGTATATTTTGTGTGTGATTTACTGTCAATCTTTATTTGTTGAATGTTTGTTAGGACCCCCTCGAAAACGAGATGATGCATCTCAAGGGGTTTATCCTACCCTACAATAAATTTCTTCTCTCTTAACTTGTAAAGGAACTTAAGCTTATGGATAAATGTAGTGAAGTAAAAAGTACGATTTTTCCCTCTGAAATTTTGTAAAGAAAAAGTATAAAGTGGCATAAAAAGAACAGACTCGAGTAAAGCACAAGTATCTCAAATTAATACTTATGTACAGTACTTTGTTAAATTCCTCTACTGATTCTGCATGACTTGTGGAAAACTGGAAATATTTGGAAAAGCGCTGATGTGGTCCTTTGATTCTTTATATTTTGTCCAGACAGGTAGGCTTGCAGTCCAGATCAGGACCCCCAGATGATGTCTGGTAGAAGAGACAAACTAACCACCACACAGACGAGCACTGAGCTCGCAGCTGGTGGTAAATTCTCACCCTGGTTGTATCAGGTCACTGCCATCAGCTCACAGGTACCACTGTCCAATCGTGTTGTCTGCATGGAGTTAACAGAGCCGTCTCTGTGTTCTCTCGTCCTCCTGTTATGTCTGCTTTGGTCCTGCTCGGCAAATCACTGGAAACTTTCCCCTCTGGAGTGAGCAGGTTTTCCTCTGTCAGGAGCCTCTGCAGCCGGCTCAGGAGTTTTCTGTTGTGGTTCAGTTTGGAGCTGAAATGATGTTCAGGTGTCTGAGTTCAGACTGCTGAGTTTTTTTTCTGTCTGTGCCAAAGTCCTAATTAATTTGCAGGTTTTGTTTTGGGAAGATTCCACAATCTGTTGATTTTTTCTTCTATTTCAACCATATTTTCCATTTGCATGCTCTCTGTCTATTATCCCAGAGACTTATATGTGATTTAAATTCACCTCAGCTGAACTAGATAGTCTTCAACTAGCTGCAGTTTGTGCCCTTAAACAGTATTTCTCTAATCGACGTCTCAGTCAAACCATACTCTGTGAGCTGCAGGACAAAGCAGCAACCTGCTTCTTAAACTGTGACTCTGGTCAAGATGCAAACTGAGCACTTTGGGCCACAATAGTCTCAATTTAAGGTAATGGTCATCTTAGAAATCCAATGGCTTGTCTGTGGGTCTGTACGGTTTTATCTGACGAGTTATGATATGAAAACAGCTGCTGTATTTGCTGTGTTTAAGTAATTTACTCATACAACCTTTTGTTCAAAAGCTACGCTACTTGTGGTTCCATTAATGCTGATCATATAAATATACAACCACCACAGCAGGTTCAATAAATGCTTCTGTTAGACACAAAACAAACTCACCTATGAAGGGTTATTTTAATCCACAGATCCATATTATGCCAACAAAAACATTCCTCATACACTCTCAAGGGTCCAGAGGATCTAAATCCAGTGAAATATTTAGTCCAAACACATTATTACATCTATAGATATCCACAAACGGCCATTGCATTATTTCAAACAGTCATATTTCTCCATATATGCCAACTCCTCTCTGTCAGAATGGTGGCTGAACTCCTGACCTTTTGATTGACACCTCACTTGAGCCAATAGGAGCTTCCATACTGATGGCGATGGCTTATGTTGAAGGAAGTGCCTCCACTACTTCATTTGGCCTTGGAGCCAATCAGTAGCCAGCGACTAGCCTGATGGCTTATGGGACTTGTGGTCAATGACACTCCTCACCTCCAGAGGAGTTTTTAACCCTTTATTGTCATCACATACTTTCATAAATGTATATATATTGGCTCCTATGTTGTCTTAAGGGAAACAAATGACAGTCTTATCAATTTAGGTTTTCTAGAAGTGGTTTTTTATACATTCAATTTCATACCTGTAACCGCCTATGCTGCTGGGGGTCGCAGGGGGGTGGAGCCTATCCCAGCTGACACTGGGTGAGAGGCAGGGTTCACCCTGGACAGGTCACCAGACTATCACAGGGCTGACACATAGAGACAGACAACTATTCACACTCACATTCACACCTACGGACAATTTAGAGTCACCAATTAACCTGCATGTCTTTGGACTGTGGGAGGAAGCTGGAGCACCTGGAGGAAACCCACGCTGACACATGCTTATCACTGCAACACCATGCCACACTCATAATCACACATGCAGTTCATTATCTTACCCTGTTTGTTTGAAAAGCATCTGGACAAGACTTCAGAAAAAAGTGATATTGTTATTGACTTTGAATGTGGACCCTGTGAGGCTTCGTCATCAGGCTCCATTCTGTTTTCCACCTAATACCTCACAGTTCCAGTCATCTGCAGCATCTTTATTCAAGAAAATATCCAGGCGAAAGTTGAAAAAAAAACCTTTATTTTACTGTGTTCAAACTTCTACAATCAATGACAGAGGCATTTCTGACTGCTGGGAAAAACTGAAGTACTACCTTTAAGTGAGACCATGCATGAACATACACTGAAAACTGAACAAGAACAGCTGTGTGTTTACTCAAGATATGCTTTGGACAGGTGTTTTAAGTGATTATAGGTGAATTTTACAGGATGCGTACGTGATTTGAAAATATTGTTTATTGTGCAGCTTCTTCGTTTTTTATCCGTAATGACAGAAGAGTCTTTGACAAAGAAAGTCAGTGGACACTCTTGCTGACACGCTTTCTTTCTCTGTGTACCTTTGACCTTGGGCTATTTTAGGATCAATCATACAATGGTATTTTACATATTATGCTTCTAAATTTGTGACAGTTTGTATAAGACTGAAATTATTTTCCCAGTTTGCTATAGAAGAAGTTGATGGGCCTGTGCAGATCCCTGACCTCAACCCCACCCAACTCCTTTAGTATGAAGTGGAATGCAGACTGCAGAATGACCAACGCTCGTACCTGACCTGTGCTCTTGTGGATCAATTGGAGCAGCCCCATTCCAAAATCCTGCAGAAACTCTTCCCAGAAGAGTGAAGGATGTTACAGCAGCAGATTAATGGTTTTGAAAATGTTCAACAACAACATGGTTGTAATGTTTGGCTGTCCACATACTTTTGGCCATTGTAGCTAAAACGTTATTCTAATAAACGAGAGGCACAAACTCTGACCTGGCCTTTATCAGTGCTCCATAAACTGAAACAAAAACAGCGGGCAGCGTCTAACAGCTCACACTGTTCCCTTCTCTATTGTACCCACTGTAACTTTGAATCAGCCTTGAAAGATTAAAACAATGAAGCACTGTTGAGTCGACTTCATTCTTGAGCACGTTACTGTTGAACAATACAGTTTACAGTGAGAGTCCAGGCTTGCCTCAGGCAGCATAATTACGCGCCTGCTTTTGGTGGAAATTAACTTGAATGCAGTCAAGAGACTCGACTCTGGTCTCATGAGCGTTGCCCAACACTTTTATTTGTTTGACAAGTAACCATGGAGATGTTGTGCCAGGCTGTGGAAAAAAAGCCTGTGAGCAACACTAAAGGCATTAGGCTTTACTGACACAGACTCAGATACAAAACTCAGATACAGAGGGCACCGCTGCTGGAAATTATTTTTCAGCTGCTTTTTGCTTTAGCTTCATTCTTGTGTATTTTTTCCACAAATAGTTTCAACTGACTGGTTCCTGCAGTACAGATGAATCAGAGCAGTCACCACATTTCTGCTGTAAATCATTACGCAATTAGATTTGCTATGACTCAATATCACAAGTAGAAAAAGAACAAAAACTCTACTGTTACTATCTGACTTTTGTGCAGTGGTGCTCACATAAACTTTTCACAGGGGTGGCCAGAGGACACCACTGAAAATCTGTGGGTGGTACATCACAAACACAAGCTGTTACTGAATTTCAGGAATTCCAACCTGTTCTCATCCTGGATAATACTGTCACTTTATCAATGGTCAGACAGAGGTGTATGTCACTCCCCACGCAAAAGTTGTGATCTTTAAAAACAGACGTGATAGGAGAAAGTTTATAGGGCAGGTGGAGGGGAAGGTGGATGGGTCCAACAAACCCCTGACTTTCACCTTTGGACTTTAACCTCGGAGCCCACTGTACCCTTCCTGTGTGAATGTTGAGCCAAACCATGATATTTTTCAGAACCTAACCATGTGCTTTTGTTGCACAAGGGATTAAACATAAAGAGCTCCCTTGAGGTCAGGAGTGTCAGTGGCTACAAAAACTGTCAGCCTTTGGACCAACTGCTCGCTGTTGGCTGACTGTATATACAGAGAAATGAAGCAGGTCCTTTGTTGCAACACAGGCTCTCTCAGGCTGTGGAGAGGACATGGAAGCTCCTATTGGTTCCAGTGAGGTGTCAATCAAAGGGTCAGAGTTCAGCTGACATCTCAGTATCAAGCTGTTAGCGATTTTGTGGATTATGATAAGGCATAATTGGTGAGTTATAGAGACATAAGTATTCATTGAACCTGCTGTGGCGGCTGTATCTTGAAATAGTCCGCATCAACTGACTGCAAGGAGCGTGACTTTCTACAGATAGCTAATATGAGTAAACCACCTAAGCACAGCAGTTTCTAACACATCATAACCATCTAATAAACCATCCAAAGGCCTGTGGGTGGTTATGAGTTAATGTCTGTATCTGTGTAGACATGTAACAAATATACAGCCTAAATTTGAAGGTAATTGTAAGGAACAAAACATTTCAATTCAAGTTTTAAAACACAAATGCCTCCAATTTTTTGATTGGCGCCTTCTGGCACCACTGCCTCCATAGAGAGAAATACACTGATGCTCAATTTATCCATCCTGATAAAGAAACTGTGGATAAAAAACAAACAAATGCACACTGGATTATATTAAATTTTAATGTGCACAGCGTGATATTGTACAGTAAAAGCAAGGAAGGAAAAAAACATATTTTCTTATAAAAATATCACCTTTGGAGCTTAAAAACACTCAATTCAAGGAACAGGTGCTGCGATATTACCATCCCTGTGAGAAGACAGCAGGTAGACTGAAGGTGACGGAGTCAAAGCGAGCTTCAATTAAACATAACCCCACCCCATCCCACCCCATTGCAGAGACCCCACCCAACCATCCCTCCCTTCACCCATCATCTCTGGGGTGGGAGGCGTCAGTTTGATGCTTTCCAGCATCGTGTCCACAGTCAAGAAGCAGACCAGCAGAACAAACTAGTCGGGGAGAGATTAAAAAAGAAAACAAAAAAGGATGGCGCAAAAATGATGACCAGATAACAAATAAAAAAAACAATCCAAAATCACACATTCCATCTCACATTATCTTAATTCCAATGCATTAACCTGTGTAAGTACCACAGCGCATAAGAAACGTCTCCACACAAGCTTGTAGCTGCACATCCTACGTGCAGAGCGTGCAAAAGTAACTGCTAGTACTCTTCTACCTTTGCAGACATAGACAGGAGATCTTCATGAGTGCTACTCACTAACAATACTTTCTCATAGATTAGTGCACTGGAATGTCTCCATAGCTTGTTAAGTCTCATTTTCTGCATCGACACCCATACAGTACATACAGGAAATTAAAACACCGGCATTGTTAAACCCTCAAAGTTCTTCATATTCATGTAAGAAAAAAAAGCATTTGCTATGGAACTATGTCGATGTGCATTTAATATGACAAAAAGAATTTTTGCAAAATTGAAACATTCTCTGTCGCACACTCATGTGATGATGAGGGTAACGGTGATGAAACCTGCACTGGGAAATTTTAGTTTGAGGTGAAGTAAGAATGCACAGAGCGAGTGAGCAGAGACGCAGATCATTTCTGCGTTGTAAGGCTGTGTGGCGGGCGTGGCGGTGGCGGACGGCGAGTTGCTGGCAAGGCGACACAGGTGCATGCAGGAACGAGGGCAGGTTCAGTGTGTCAGACTGCTGGTAAAGCCGGGCGAAGAGGGGGGGTGGGTGGCTGGTTTTGGTGGGGGTTGGGGGTCACGGGGGGCAGAGGGAGGGGTGATGCTGTGCTGTTGTGGGGTTGTTTGTTTTGTTGCTGAGTCAGATAGAATTTGGCAGCGCTCATGCTTTCTCTCTGCTTTGACCTCCCTAACCCCGACATCCAGCCATCCTGCCCCGCCCAATGGCTCCAAAACACAAACACTAAAAAGCGTGAGAGACGACAGTGATACACCCTGACATCCCCTCTTCACATGAATCAATCAAAGCTCTCCACAGAAATGGTAAGAATGGAAGGAATTTACATCATGTGGAAAAACTGACAGGAAACAGATACGGAGCTTGGTCGCTTGCTTGACAAAGTTAACAGTGAGAAAAAAAACAAAAAAAACAAACAAAACTAAAACACAAACAAAACAACAAATCCCCCCGGAGAATGACCCTTTGATTTCCTGTGCCCACCCGTTTGGTAACACTGGAGAGAAAAAACAGCTGGTAGAAAAAGGCGGAGTCAGGTGCCATGTGACCACACCCCTTCACTTCCAAACAACCCCAACTCTGGAAAAGTCTCACCTCTCGTTTTCCAGAGGTTTATTTTTTCCTTCTTCTTCTTCTGTCTTTCCCCTCCATCTGTGTTGCTCTAGCCCTCCCATCTTCCCTCCCCTCTTTCCGTTAATCCTCCTTCTCCTCTTTGTGGATGCTACACCTCCTTGGTCATGCGCACTCGGATGCTGCTGAAACACTTGCCCATGGCCTCGAACAACGGGTCGCAGAAGGTGTGCACGCAGATGGAGTAGACGCGACTGACGCAGTGGATCTCAATCAGGTAGCTCTTGACGCACGGCACCACGGCCCAGATGTGAATGAAGGACAGGATGGCAAAGAAGATTCCCCAGATGAGCGCCAGGGGGATGCCGACCAGCGCCGTCAGCAGCCGGTAGCACCAGTACTTGGTGACAGTGAAGGTGGTGAAGCTGGCTTTCCACACGCCATCGAAGCTGTAGGTCCCTGCAGGCTCGGCAATCACGTCCTCAAAGTCTACCTGAAAAAGAAGAAAGTGGAAAAGTAAGTAAGTGTTGGCAAAAACTAATCTGTCAGAGTCTAGACAGACTTATTCTAGATTCTTTTAGTATGATTGTTTATTGTTTATTTGGATCCCTTTTAGTTTTGACCTCGGCAGCAGCTCCACTCTTCCTGTGATCCATATTAAAAAATATATAATTAACGAATGCCCCCATTTACAACACATATAACAACTATATCACTGTACAAAACCAAGCAGCAACTTCCAGGACTGAAAAAAGAGGCCATCATGGAAGTGCCACCCTCTGCACTTCCTCGAGTGGCCACAGGAGGCTGGTTCCAAAAGCAAGTCAACTCCCATAGACCCCCATATGAAAATGCCCAAATCAACAGCAGAAATAAACATGTTTACAGCCTGTCCAGACTGTTCCCACAAATTTTTTGTACGTTTTCCTAAAAAAAAAAGTAATACACCTAACTTACATATATACAGGGGCGGAAATCCCGGGGGGGACAGGGGGGACATGACTCCCCCTTCAGTAAAGCTGTACCCCCCTAGAATAATTTGAGACACAATTAATAATTTTTGAACAATGCAGTAGTATTTATTGAAAGCACAATGTAAGCGGTGCTCATTATAATCGCGCAATAATGTGCTATTTAAA